>NC_090275.1:83635875-83937334 GCF_040414725.1 Anabrus simplex
TTTTAGGAGCCATTTGGAGACAATTCTGGCAAATTTTAACTTCTTACGTGATAAAAATAGCTTTGCGCTTCACATTATGCATGGGCGTGTGATGCAATATATTAATCCATGCATTTGCTAAGTAATAGCATCTAAGTGTATGACTGATTCACACGTGTGGAGCATGATTTCCTAATATTTTCAGAAGGCTTATCACAGACCAATCATCTCACTCACATACTTCCTGTGAAGGAATAGAGATTTGTAATTATTAGCCTTGTAGCCTTGTATAGCTTTGGTTTTGAGATGATAAGTGTTATAATATATATCATAGTACTCCTGTATTGCACAAGACATGTAGAATAAGCAGTTTTGACCAATTGTATCTCCTGATTTTTCCTGATTCATATCAAAATTTCCTAATTTTTCATTTTGTAAAGTTGGCAGGTATGCAATTAAAGTCATTTAGTATTTGACTACACGCTAACACAGTAACAGACACTAGATAGAACTGAACAGATACATTGAGTGAGTGAGACTGCCAGATCGACGAATGCGTGCAGCAAGCCGGTGACCCTGACAAAAAAATATACACCCCGCTACCGTTCGTCACAGAACATGCCCCGCAGGTCTCCACTACTTGCTGTGGTGCTGTATAAATTGGTTAGCTGCGACGAACGACATTTTCTGCGTATTTCTGCTAGGTATTTTTCTTAAATAAATTAAAGGAAATAATAAGCTGAAAAGACAATAGGGTTTGTCAAATTTGCTTTTAAAAAAAATAATTGCCAGTTTCAGACAGTTAAAATGTAATAAAAATTTAATTTTTCTCCACGAAGTGTGGGCCCAACTACCCTCTCCCCCCACCCCCTCTCCCATGTGTACGCGCATGCGTGCATGCTGTACTGGACTATTCTTATGAGCCAACCTTATCCATTTTATCTCGAGACAAGAGATGAGATTTTTACCGTGTAAGCATCTAAATGTTCTCTTTAAAAAGTCTGAATATGAATAAGTGTGCAAAAAAAGTTATTGTCGCGGCCACCAAATTAGGCGGGTGAGGAAAACTGCGCTGTCGTCAGATATGGGAACAGCGAAGCGACAGATGGTCGAGAGTCGCTTACCTCTGGGCACGGATTGGCAACGCTGATCGTGCAGTGCTGTCAAACTGAAGCCGGTGCGCTCCAGGCCACCTTACCCGAGTCATTCCCTGTCATGCAGCTGTTGAGCTAGCACTGTAAGTGCAGTTAAAGATGGATAGTGAATGTGAATTGATTTGGGCTCAAGTCAAGAGAGAAGTGGCAGGGAGGAACAAGACATTCAAAATAAAGGACGTAGAAAAACTCACATCAGAAGCCATAGACCGTGTGACTGCTGCAGACTGGCAAAGGTGCTTCAATCGCGCAGAAAATCTTCAAACAGACGATTGGGCCAAGGAAATAGTAAGAGACGAAAGAATGGAGCCATTCATCATCAGTGTAAAAGACGACTCGACAGATAGTGAGATGAGTGATGACAGTGACTAAGAAATCTTAGACTGCCTTGAAGCTAGAAACCGATTCTTACTTCATTGTAAATTAATGTAAACCTATTCTTTAAAGTAGTTCTTTTTCTATATTACTCAGTACAATATTCAGTATTCAAATATTTAAAGTTGTAATAAAACTGATACAGATTAATATGTAATTCGAAAGTATTTACAGCGTCCTGCAGCCTGTGCTGGTGCGCGCGCCCCGAACTGCCTCAGCTTGCGACATTTACAGGATCGCTTCCCGGGCCATTTTCCAGGAAAATTACAAGACTCACGGAAATATGTTTCAGATAAAAAATACAAGTCAGGTAATTTTTTACATTTTTCCCGCAGACAAAATTTTATTGGCTGAAGAAATAAAAACTTGGCCGCTTACTGAAATTTTCAATACATGATCCTACGGATTTAAACTTACTCGTTCAAGATTTTATTTTTAATAATTATTTAAAGTGTTTTATATGGAAAATAGTTATACCATTGAAATCAGCAGTCTTTTCTGAAGCTTGTAGTATAATTTGTTTCAAAACATTATATGAAGTAACATCAGGAGCTTGAGAGAGAACAACTTGCCTCGTGCTCCGAAATGATGTGTTCAGTTAGACATTTCTTCTTCAGTTGCTACCTATCCTTGGCAACAGTGTAATTTCTCTGACCCGCCTAATTTGGTGGCCGCGACAATAGTCTTGTTAAGTACTAATACAAAGTCATTTTGCCTAGTTACTAGTACAAATTTCTGTATTCATGTACATTTGTCAGATAATTATATAGCCCTAAGCTAAAAAGACCATAGTAAACAACAACATTTTTAGTTTCAAGATATATTTCTCTTGTAAGGCTACAGCATGTGTTCATGTCTCATAGTGGGTTTTCAGGTTGTTTGGTGATGCTGAACTTTTTTTAAGTATCACCACTAACTTGAAAATAAATTTCCAGCTCATTAGGTCATGTTGAGTACTTTAGAGTCTTGATAATTTGATACGCCGATAAAATTTAAATTAACAGAAATAATAATCAGTTTCAGTGCAAGTACCTTGTACGAGTTGAAAGCCGAACACAACACTCGGGAGGTAAGTCAAGGAACAAAATTTTGAAGAAAGTGAGGAGGAGAACATTGATGAAGATGTCCGTCCAACCTTTGTGTGACCTTAAAAACATCCAGGTTGTGAAAACACCGGCAAGACAAATATCTGCAGTGGTTAAAAGGTGATGAACAGCTAGAAATTACAGATGCCTCTCATCACAGAAACGATGAGTGCACCAATGCAGTGTGAAAGTTACAAGGATGTGATAGATACTGTACCGCTAATGAGCCATAGCGAGGGGCTCGCTGCACTAGAAGCGGCAATGCGATATGTCGAACAACAGTCAGAGGCGACCCCAAAGGACAACCTGCTGTTTAGATGGTGCCGTGACATTGTTACTTGGAAATGGTGAAGTTCGTTAAAATAGAAGATGCTTGACATTTTTTTTCTTTTTAATTGAATGGAATGTGCGTTTTCATCACTACTGAAATAGGCTCTGCAATGTTTAATTCATTTTTATATTTTCAAATCACACTTGACAATGTGTGTTAGTGTAAGGCCATATGTATGTTTTTGTTTTCTAAACTACAGTGCTCTAATGTTTAGTATAACTAAAAATTTTCATGTACACAGGCTTTTCCATGTGATTTTGTAAGTCTGAATTTTTCTATAGTTGGAAGTAGTCTCGGCCTCGAATTATCAAGACTCTACTGTACTGCTGAAGAAATGTAAAAGTACAAGCATAGTTTTAATCATGAGGCATAATTGTTTCTACTCACAAATAACCAAGTATCTAACAATTTTTTTTTTTCAGAATATTTGGTATTTAATAATGTTACTGATTTTAGTCCCACTAACTACATTTTAATGGTTTTCTGTGTAGTCTTTATATCATCATTGTGACAAATCTCTGCCATTTATCGCACCTCCTTGTCCATTACCTCCAAGTTATAAATAAGATACTCTTAGGTCACCCAGCTTTATCTTTCATCCACCAAAGCCAGTCTGGAAACAGTGATATAAAGGTCATTTGATCAGTTGTAGCAACCTTGTTATATCTTCCAAACCTGTGAGAGTATAGTAAATCCAGTATGTACAGTGTGATTCAGAATTAATTCATTATTAAAGCCTGTATTGTCAACTGAATACAAGTACAGTATTTTGGTTCTTTGAGAAAATTCTACCTTTGCAATACTATAATTATAAATTCAGTTCAGGATAATAAAATTAATGGGACATGTTTTGTCTCTTTAACAGACATCCTCATACATATCATTTCAAAAAACGTTAAAATATTCCTTTGGTGATAATCTAGTCTTGAAGATTATAGTCAAATGTGCCACTGTGGGGACATATGAAATTTAAAGTAATATGCATTCAATTGAAAAGGATTCACACCACTGAGATGTTTTTATACACATTGTATCTTCATATTTATAAAACCTTGGTTATTAGATAGTCGATATAGATGTTGATTCCCATTCCCGGGAATGAGTTGGCTGGAAAATTTATAATGTCCAATAACGGACCATTTATATTTGTATTATTATTAGATAGTCTTCAAAAAAAGTTCTTATGGAGCACTGATATTTATGAGATAGGTTATATAAAGATGTTACTCTTCTCTCCCTCTCTCCATATAAAGGAACTTAAATAAGAACTTTTAAATCAGAGCAAGAAGACACCATAAATCATTATAAACAGAGAATTACTAGAGACAAAGATGTTTTTAAATCTTTTAAAAAGGTTACTGTATTGACATGTTTTGCTTTCTGTGTCAATTTTAGATACTTTGTTAGCTGAAGATGTCTCATATACGAGATGAAACATGTCCTCAACTAATATAAGGTATTAGTCCTAGGGCAAATAAGGTATTGAAAAGGAGGAAATTCTTTCTCAATTAAATTTGATTGAAGGTCAATACAGATCCAACGGTGAAGTTTATAAATTGGAATGAAAGATGACAGGGAAAACCGGAGTTCCCAGAGAAAAACTTCTTCTGCCTCAGCTTTGTCAGAAGAAATTTCACATGGAGTGATTGGGATTTGAACCACGGAATCCAGTGGTGGGAGGCAGGTGTGCCGCTGCCTGAGCAGTGGAGGATCTACCATGCAAATGCACAGATGTCCAAAAATGAAGTAATGATTTCTACTTAAGTATCTTTTGATTACCCTTTGCCATTAGGTCCTTTACCTGGACTGGATTTACACTCCTTTTGTTGGTTATGAAACGACCCTCGTAGTTTTGTATTTGAACTTGCTTTCCTTCTTCGTACAAAATACTATTGACTGTAAGACTGACTGCACTGCATTACTTTTTCTACATGGTCAGCAATGGATAATATGATGGCAAACACAATTGGCAGTCATATGAATTTTAAGGCAGAAATAGGTTCCACAATGGACATTCCTGGGACTGTAAATGTGAGGACTTAGAGAAGGCATATTCAGACAGCAGTATGTAAAGATAACTGGATACGAGAATAATGTCCTAGTAGAGAAGGTGGTGAAGTACTGAAAGTACGATATTACAAACATTTACAAAAAGCTAGAAAAGCAGCAGGGATTGATAAGATTTTTAGGGATGTACTAAAGGAAGTGCTTTCGACTATAGTGCCATATCTGAAATAATTATTTGATTGCTGTTTGCATGAAGGAGTTCTGTCGAATGAATGGTGAGTTACTATAGCAGCTCCAGTGAACAAATGAAAGGTGATAAACATAAAGTACATAATTACAGGCCAGTCAGCTTGACCTGTGTTGCATGTAAGCTCTCGATAGTATATGGAAGACTACTTTCATAAATTAGAGCTATTAGATTAGACTCAAGAGTGATTGAATGAGCGGCTAATTTTCTAGAAAACAGAACCCAGAGAATTAGAGTAGGTGAAGCATTATCTGATTCTGTAATGATTGAAAGTTTGGTTCTGCAAAGAAGTATTATCGGACTTTTTATCATTTTTTATATATAAATAATACGAGGGGGGAATAATATAAGGATTCTTGCAAATGTAAAGAGTAATAAATAAGTCACAGTACTGTGAGTGACTCGTGGCATCTTCTTGGTTTTAAGACATGGGCAGATTACAGTTTTCTTATCTTTTCTTCGAGACCACCTCATAAAGCCTGACACTAGTTCATTGTACCTGTGCTTTGCTATGGAATTCTAGGTAAAATACCATTACACATTGTGAGTAAGGTTTATTCATCAGTTTGTGGGTTTTTTGTTGGCTTTACGTTGCACTGACACAGATAGGTCTTATGGCGATGATGATTTCATCAGTTTGCATTGCATTGCTTGTAGTGTTACCCGAGAAACACCACGGGGAAGTCGGCATATATTGTTTCTCATGTGAAGTCCGAGTTGGCCCCATTTCCTACTGCTGCCAGTCACAGTCGAGTTTAGGAGTTTAGATTATAATGGCAAATCCCCTTACCTACTGCCAGTCACAATTGATTTGGAGAGTTTTCATTACAAAGGCACGCTCCATTTCCTACTTCCATCATATTCAATTTGGGGAGTTTTCATTATAATGGCAGACCCCCTTGCCTACACCCAGTCACAACTGAATTGCATTATTGTCATTATAAAGGCAAACCCCTTTGCCTACTGCCATTCAAGTTATGTTGTCCAGGCTTGTCGCTGAAGTCACAATCCAGTTGGGGAGTTTTCATTATAGTAGCAGGCCCCTTTGTCTACTGCCAATCACAATCAGTTTGGGGAGCATTCATTACAAAGCCAGGCCTCCTTGTCTACAGCCAGTCACAATTAAATTCTACTGGTGTTCAAATTATGCTGTCCATGGTTGTTGTTAAAGTTAGGTTATTTTATTAAACTTTCTTGTAAATTGTGTTTGCCCATGTGGCTGCAGAATCACAAGGCTGTCAGGAGAGCTTACAACTGATCATGGGCAAAACAATCATTCCTTAAATCCCAGGGGTGGTGCGTGGTATTGTTGCAGGGTTGCACAACTCCCAATAATTTCGCACTTCATTTGTCATCTTTTCTTCTAATGTTTTAGTTTAATAAACTTAATATGTATTCAAAAAATGTTAAAATGAATCATCTTCGGTTGTTCGCTGTACTAATGCTTTGTAATGGACCAACAAATGCTGCTGGCTTCGAATCAAACTCAGGGGGTTTGCTTTTCCACGGCAACTCCCTAGCAGACAGCGCGGCACTATTTATCTCAGCAGGGACGAGCCTAAGCCTGCATAGCATCAGGTAGCATGCTCGCCAGTATCGGTTTCAGTGAGTTGCACGAGACTAGCAAGTCCCCTACCGAGAAACAGTTCCAAATGTCCCTGTTAGATTGCACCACTCTACAGAGATTACTTCATTCCTACTTTCTCTCCTCTCGCAAAGGTAATTCATTTCCATTTTTTTTTAATTTACAAATTTCATTTATGTTGCACCAACGCAGATAGGTCTTACAGAGACGATGGGATAGGAAAGGGCTAAGAGTTTAAAGAAAGCGACCATGACTTTAATTAAGGCACAGCCACAGCATTTGCCTGGTGTGAAAATGGGAAACCGCAGAAAACCACCTCCAGGGCTTCTGACAGTGTTGTTAGAACCCCAAATGCAAGCTCACAGCTACACAACCCTAACCGCACGGCCAAATTGCTGGGTAATTTCTTGTCCACGCCATACCAGACCACCCACAATATTACCAACATCTTGCTTCAATGAAAAACAGGACAGCAAATTTTCAGTTCAAGTGAGGCAAAAGTAACTGTGCCAGGCTGAGTGGCTCAGATGATTGAAGCGCTGGCCTTCTGACCCTAACATGGCAGGTTCGATCCTGGCTCATTCCGGTGGTATTTGAAGTTGCTCAAATATGTCAGCCTCGTGTTAGTAGATTTACTGGCATGCAAAATAACTCTGGCACCTTGGTGACTCCGAAAACTGTAAGAAGTCGTTAGTGGGACGTAAAGCCAGTAACGTTATTATGTCAAAAAAACTAGTTACAGTGTATAATTAGCCTCTTATTTCCTGGGCTGTAATTGCCAGATATATTACAGTTTTAGAAGGAATGTCGTTCATTACTTAAAGATAATAGAGTTTCTTGTTATTTCTGTAAGCTATGAAAATGTGACACTGAAAATGTTGGTGCAACATCCAGCTTCAGATACTACCAGCTGCCATTGTTAAATCCACACCACTAACTTTCAAAGACTGTCCCCGACCTTTGTTTATTGTCATTACGAAGCATAGTTTAACAGAAAATTGCAGTCGTTTGAACAGGAAGTGGAATTCAGAGCTAATCAAAGGAATGCGAGGGACGAAAACTGTTTCTCCTGCTCAATCACATTATTATGTAAAGACTTCATTTGCAGTCTGATGCCATTAGAAAGCTTATGAGAAAGCAGATTCCGTAGTAGCATTTTAGGTGCTCCAACTTTCAGACAGATTTTGAGGTGGAAAACCTGGTGGGTTTAAAGTGTGAAGGAACTCTACAGGGTAGTGGACCACATCCTCTATCTGCACTACAAAGTTGACAGATTTATATTTCACCATCTTAGTAGGAAGTTTGTCCTATTAGGAATCATTGATGCTTGATGCAGTGTTATTCTTGGGCATGAGAATAACTCTCTCCTTAAGCCAGTTTGGGTTTTAATGTGTGTATCGGTCAAACCATGGTAAATATTGTCACACAAAATTTTCAAATCTTTAACAACTTCACAGAGATTTACTGGAATATCGACTTTGCCATCTTCTTCCTTTAACCTTCCATCACCAGTTTCAAGATGTATGGAGGTCGAGTCATAAGTCATGCCAACTATTTTTTTCTCGCGAACAGGAGGCAACACGGAAAATCTAAGATATGCATTTGGAAACGTACAGTATGTACTTGCGTATGATGCCACTAGATGGTGTATGTAAACAACAGTGTGGGTCTAAGCATGCCCCCAAGTTCAGTGTGTGAGTGTGAGCGTCACAAAATGGAAGTCAACAAGCAGGAGCAACAATCGTATATTAAAATAGTAGTTCTCCACGGAAGAAATGCACGCCAATGCCATGCAGAGCTGCGGGAAGCATTAGAAGTGTGACTATGATCTAATCCCCAAAGTAAAGAAGCCATTATGTGGACAAAGGTTTGCTAACAAAGAGGACATCGTAACAGCATTTTGGAGAGAGTTGTCACACGTTAGTGATACACATGCAGCGAATGGTATTCAGCACCTGCCCCACCATTGGCAACGCACAGTGGAAACCTTGGGTGATTATTTCGAAGGTCTGTAACCAGTGGAGACCTGTCCTTTGTACGTAGTCTTGTGTATTTGCTGTCTATACCATAATAAAACAATGTTTACCAATGGCCTGCGGTCCGTCACTTTCCTACGAGAATCTCCTGAAGTCAGAATTTATCTTCAGGCACTATGCATAAGTAAATGCCCTATATTTCCAAATTCATATCTTAGATTTTCCGTGTTGTCTCCTGTTCGCGAGAAAAAAAATAGTTGCCATGACATGACTCGACCCTCGTAAATTGGAAAACGTTTCAGCCTTCAAATCGTGTTTGAGAAAGACTCTCATATTGACTCACAAGGATAGTACTTGGACTTTAGGCTACAGGTAGTATGACTTGAAGAAGGCTTTTACCTATCAAATTTGTGACTTGTAGCAAGACAGGTAGTGTACGGCAGTCATCCCATCCATCAGATGTTTACTACTCCAAATGTCCTGCAGAGTTCTGTCCAACACTTCAGTTCCTCCCTTTTGAGCCATAGTACACTCATTCCCAGACTATCAACTTGCACTCTTTAAGTACCTGAGCAGTATCACTCTGTTTTGAAAAAATACACAGAGGGGTTTCAGAGTGATTCAAGTTGAAAGGCAATTTGAAGGCAGAATGTGTGCAGTCTTTCTACCATCCAACAAAGTCACAGCTATACCTGATGAAGCTAACAATATCACAATTTTCTTGTTTTCTCTTACACTGGCAAGCAATAGATTTATCAAAAACGTTTTTCCTGTTCCACCTGGAGCGTCAAAGAAGAAAAGCCATCCAGAATTTGGACCAACACTATCAATGAATTCCTGTTATACTTGATTTTGTTCAGTGTTGAGTTTAGAAACATTTTGAGCAAGTAATTGAGAAAGTTGTACTATGTCATAAGGAACTTTTCTATGTATTCACGATTGATGCTAACTTCATTAAAGTCTGTGAAAAACCTTGCCTTAGACTGGAATGAACAAGTAACTGATACTTGCAGGAAAGTATATGCTTCACTTCACCCACTCAGAATTCACCAGTCACTTCATCCAAACACTATGAAAGTAAGATTAATTTGGATATTCATGTTACCCTTACTCAGTTATTGTGATGTATTAGTTGACGCTACTGAGGAAAAAAGAAATAAATTGTAGAAAGCAATGAACTGAACTCTTGCATCCGCTTTATTTTTTGCATTAAAGTATACCACACGTCACTCCCTATTACGAGACACTCGGCTGGTTAAAGATAAAGCAAATGAGATATTTACACATTGCTACACTCATCTTCCAACTTTTAAATGAAGCAACCCTCCAGTATCGTACATTCATTCCAAGTGTCTGCTGCCAGGTTATGGAATTATCTCCCACTGAATGTTAGGAACTGCACGACATTAGCCACTTTTAGATCTTTTATTTTTAACACAGAATTTGGTTAAGTGTAAGAGAGGGTTAAGAGGCTTAACTTCACCACTTATAAATAAATAAATTAATTAAATATTTACTGACCTTATAGAAAGTTTTTATTCCTTTTGGCCTTACAAAAAAATCAGACTCCTCCTGCAGCATTTACAGGTTGCCATGATGACAAAGAGTACCAAATACAAGACAAATTAATTATGTTGAATTAAATAGTTTGATAGATTGCTAAGTTTGTTACTATGTGCATTAAAGAGCAATGCTCTTAATTTCCTTAAGTATAGTTCCTAAATTCGTTAATAGAACCTTGGATATAATTGATATACTGTAATAAAGTTCCTTGTTAGGCTGAACCGTTGAGCGATCTGTGGCGATGTCGTCAGGAGTCAGCGTACCCAGAAGAATTTGTTGCTCAGGATATATTTCAGTACGAACATGGACCATCCCATTACCCCTGCCAACCATGAAGTGTACCCAGCTTGTTGGAGTTGCAGCTCAGAGAGGGATGACAGAGCATGAAGAACTGATACAAAGCAGCGTTGAGTAGTGATAGATGGCGATCTCTTTGGGTCGGGATATCAACAATGATGCCTAGATACGTCAAGTCAGACGTTGGGACAAGAAGCAATTTGGAGTCGTTAAGGGTGATCCCTAGGACTGTCAACTCACAGCAACATTATGCTGAAACAAGTAATCTATACTATTTCTCTTCATCCAGCAAGCAGTGCAAAGAAAATGCTTTCCAAATCAACAACAGTAGTCTGCATGACTTAGTGCTCTGTACTTACTCATATAGTACCTATTTCAATAGATAAATATAAGAGAAGGGTGATAAAGATAAAGGAAAAAAATACTATCTTTAACTTTAGAGTTCACAATTATGTTGACGTTGCCACTTATAAATGTGTTAAATATGAATGTAGTTACTTTATATTAATTTGTTGGTGAATTATCTATAACCTACCAATGATGACTTGTGTAACTTACAAAATAAACCCCGGTAATACGCACCTGCTTAATAGACTATCCTGCACAAAATGAGTTTTTTCTCAGGTTCTAGAACATGTTGTATATAATGTTTATAAAATTTACCCTGCATATGGCATGTGTGATTAGTTTCACTTTTTTTATTGATGGTTTACGACTATATATATTACTGATTAAGCGGGAATGTCAGAAAACTTTGTAATTGCGAGCCGCATATGGCACTCGAGTAGTGCCCATTATGCTTCATTCTTGGAATATTTTCAATTCATTTTGAGAAATGTATGGAAGAAAAGTTAAATGTTGTTACTTGTTCTCGCTAGATTCATTAGTCTGCAAAGTATTCCTCTGTTTACCTCCTGGATTTACACATTATTGATCCTGTTACCCACACTCTTTAAGCCTGTACCCTTGTACAGAATCACAATGTGATTGCTGTTTTATTATCCCTTTCCTCCCATACTCCCATGCCTCAGTTCTGGAAAATGTTGTACCGTTGTGACTGAAAGGAGTATTAATCAGAAGACACTTTCTTTGACAGACAAATTAGAGATCTCATTCAGAAACAACTCACAGATTCAATAGGCTTCCTATGTTAACATCAAGAACAGCAATACTCTCAATTCAATAACTACAATGCAGCAGAGGAAAGTGAAAAAACTAGGTTTTGGAGGAGAAGGATTTAATTGAATGGTTTCATTAGTCCCAGAATCCTCCCCTATGAACCATGTGACCTTGCAGCAGTGGGGAGGCTTACACGTCCCAGTGCAGCAGATAGCCAGGCCGCAGGTGCAACCATATCAGAAAAGTATCTGTCGAGAGGAAAGACTAAGGAATGGTTCATCGAAAGGGGGGTAGCAGCATTTTGGAAGTTGCAAGGGCGGCAGTCTGGATGATTGACTGATATGGCCTTTATTCAACATGGCTTAGCTGTGTTTATATGGCTACATGGCTGAAAGCAATGGGAAACTACAGCCGTAACTAACTCCTGAGGACATGCTGCTCTCTCTATATGAGTGATGTACTGATGATGGCTTCCTCCCAGGTAAAATATTCGAGAGGTAAACTAGTCCCCCATTTGGATCTCCGGGTGGCGACTACACGAGAGGGGGCAATCTTCAGGAAGATGGATTACTAATATTTTGTGAGTCAGAGTGTAGAATGTTAGAAGCTTGAATCATTGTGGTTGGTTAAAGAATCTGAAAATGGAGATAGGATAAACCAAGATGTAGTTGGTATAAGTGAAGTACATTGGCAGGAAGAGCAGGATTTTTGGTCAGGTGACTACAGAATTATCAACACAAAATCAAACAGGGGAAATGCTGGAGCTGATTTAATAATGAATAAGAAAATAGGGCAGTGGGTAAGCTACTACAACCAGTATAGTGAAAGGAATATTGTTGTCAAGATAGACAACAAACCAATGCCAACCACAATAGTGCAGGTCTATATACCTACTAACTCAGCAAATGGTTAAGAAATCAAAAGAGTATATGAAGAGATAGAAGATTTAATATAATATGTAAAAGGTGATGAAAATCTAATTGTCATGGGAGACTGGAATGCAGCGGTAGGGCAAGGAAGAGAAGGTGGTGCAGTAGAAGCATTCGGTTTGGGGCAAAGGAATGAAAGAGGAAGTTGAATTCTGCACCAATCACAATTTAGTCCACCACAAATGATGCTGTGCACATGAATGAGACTTGGAGACACTGGACACTTCATTATGATGAGGCAGAGATTCAGAAACCAGGTGTTAGATTGCAAAACTTTCCCAGGACCAGACTTGGACTCTGATCACAACTTGTTGGTCGTGAAATTACATCTGAAGTTGAAGAAATTAAAGAAGGGAAGGGGATGGGATCTAGACAAGTTGAAAGAAAAGACTAAGGACTAAATGGAAAGGCTGAAGAAAATGCACTAGAGGAAGAATGGACAGTTGAATGAAGAGATACTGAATCAAATTGGTGAGAGGAGATTGTTGTGGCTAAATTTGACGAGAGAAATAGATGAAATGAAATGACGTATGGCTTTTAGTGCCGGCAGTGCCCAAGGACAAGTTCGGCCTGCCAGAGGCAGGTCTTTCGATTTGACTCCCATAGGTGACCTGCGCGTCGTGATGAGGATGAAATGATGATGAAGATAACACATACACCCAGCCCCAGTGCCAGCAGAATTAACCAATTATGGTTAAAATTCCTGACCCAGCCGGGAATTGAACCCGAGACCCCAGTGGCCAAAGGTCAGCACGCTAACCATTTAGCCATGGAGCCGGACAGAAAAAGAGATAGAACCATAGGACATATCTTAAGACACCCAGGACTTGTTCAATTGGTTTTTGAGGGAAGTCTAGGTGGTAAGAATGGTAGGGGTAGACAAAGGTATGAATATGACAAGCAGATTAGAGCAGATGTAGGATGCAGCAGTTATGTAAAAATGAAAGGGTTAGCATAGGATATGCATCAAACCAGTCTAAGGCCTGATGACTCAAACAACAATAACAGTCCCAGAATTCAACAATACTTCATATATCTGTTATACTGTACATGCAGTTGGTTGTATTCCACTTAATATACGGTCCCGGTAAATACGCAGTCCCTCAAAGAGCATTTTATTGTATGACAAGGCGTGCTTTTGTTATTGGATTTGCTTTTTTTGTTACATGAAAAATAAGTATTGTACACTTTACAAAGGAAAAAAATTCCTCCTAATTCAATACAAAACATAATTCCATCATTTTTGATGGAGCAATAAAATTCAAACATGTTTCGGCTCGTTTGAACCATCTTCAGTGAAATAAGGGTGAGTTAAAGTAATCTACATAATACAAGCTAAAAATGTGCTAACAACATAATGAAAGAACAAATGAAAAACAAAAGAGACAGAAATGAAAAAATAAAAATATACAGTATTTACATCACTAGATGGAGCAATAAATAACTCGCTGAGACAAATTCTGTGAAAAAAGGGTTAATATAAAACATAATTGAATCCAAAAAATGTGCTAAACATAAGAAGAAAATAAAATAAAAGATAACAGACGGAACCGAAACAATAAGTGCTAATAGTGAGGTTGCGTACCTCTTAGGCTAATTTTTTAAAGTTTGATAACAATTCAAAAACAGGACGAAATCACTGTTGAAAATTCAGTGTCTTTATAGAAACACCATCCCACGAATGGCTAGGAGGGAACCCGGGACCCTCTGAACCGAAGGCCTCAACGCTGACCGTTCAGCCAATGAGTCGGACGCATAAAATATATACACTATTGTACGCAATATTATATACATAGTGGCCACAAAGTTCCGTTACCCCCCTCTTATAAGCAATAGAAACCCCTAAACCTAGTTAAATAAGTTGTACACCATTTCTAAGAGAGGTTTTCTTGGGAATATACGACATTACGAGTCCAAAGCATCAGTCTGTGCACTATCATTTTCATGGCAAAGGATAATTCGGCGCCAAGCTCTGTGTGACATTCTTCGGAGCATTGCTGGTGTGACTTTAGTGAAAGCTTGTCTTACAGCATCTTTCAGTTCATCCGTGGTATTGTATCGGTTTTGTGAAACGATACCCTTTATGAACCCCCATAGCGGATTATCACATGTGGTAAGGCTGGGCTTCGTGGTGGCCAGGCAAGCTCTGGCAGCACAGGAGAACCATGACCTATCCATCGCCCTGGAAGAATTTCATTAAGATATTCGCGCACTGCGAGCCCTATCATGCTGGAACCAACATGTCTCTTTAATTCCGTGCTCCTCCAAGAGAGGAACAAACCAGTCCTGCAACCTGTTCAGGTAACTGTGCTGATTCACAGCACTGTCGAAAAAGAAAGGTCCAAACAAGCGTCTGCGGCGGGTTATTTTCCAACTCTTCATAAAAGTGTGTATTTGTCTTGCTCCAGAAGACCACATTTCGTGCACAAGAGTTCTTGTAAATCACATAGTCATCGGAAAAGAGCAATTTGCCTCGTTTTGGTATTGTGTCGAACATCTGAAGAAGCGCCGCACATGCCTCCATTCTCCGGTCCATGTCAGCATCCGATAATTCCTGGACGGGCGTAGGCCGATATGGGCGCAGATCTAAGTTTTTCTTCATGTGCTTCTGCATTGTCGACCGGGTACTTGCAATTCCGCCGATCTTATATGCGTCGACTTCTTCGGCGACCTCTCCACGGACTCCTCGACAAACTGACATGTTTCTCTTCTTATGGAGGGTCTCCCACTTCTGTCGTTATCTTTGACACTTTCTGTGGAGAAAAGTTTCTTTTCCCATCGCAGAAGTGTTTGTTTTGGAGGTTGCTCTCGTTGAAATCGTGCCCGAAAGTCAGTACGAACGTGTGCTATTGTCTTCCCTGATTGCCCTCTCTCATGCACCCAACAACTTGCAATAAGACGTTGCTCAACACTGTAACTGGACGTAACTGCCATCGTTTAGTTCGCACAATCTGAAACATAGAACAAAACGTATATATATACTTTTATATACGCCTCTATACAACGTTAATAACTCGTCAAGGACTGTGTTTATATTTTAATAACGCGGTTGAAATAGCATTTCTTGTACTCTATACAATGTGTAATAAACAATCACGTGCGAACCACATGCCCCTTACGACCACCAAATTCCACACGTCTATCACTACACAGTTCTTTACTATACTACATTGCTCATTAAAGACTGCGCATATACTTTATACTTCAATAACACGCTTGAAACAATATTTATTAACCTCCCTTACACATCCCTTACGGCCAACCACCATAACCGACTACAGTTACAAGCCGGAGTCATGCGAGTTTGGTAACGTCCAGTGGGGGGCCAAGCTGAAAGCGCGGGATCTATCCGTGTATGTTGAAATGTCGTATGGCTTTTAGTGCCGGGGTATCCCAGGAGGCTCGCCAGTTGCAGGTCTTTCTATTTGACTCTCGTAGGCGACCTGCGCGTCGTGATGAGGATGAAATGATGATGAAGACAACACATACACCCAGACCCCGTGCCGTAGGAATTAACCAATTAAGGTTAAAATCCCCGACCCGGCCGGAAATCGAACCCGGGACCCTCTGAACCGAAGGCCAGTAAGCTGATCGTTCAGCCAACGAGTCGGACTCCATGTATGTTGATGTATAGTGAACGTCTCGTGTTTCGTTTAATTTTTCACGGATAGGTTCGAGTACCGGTATATATAACAAGATAAGTGATAGAATAAGCATACATGGAGCCTATTATCGAAATAATGTGAAGGCTAAGCAGGGCTGAGTAGCTTGGAGAGTAGAGCTGAAAGAACTCCTCCGGGACAAAATTTCGGCATCTCGGCGTCTCCCATAAACCGTAAAAGTAGTTACTAGGACGTTAAATCAATAACATTATTTGTGAAGGTGCGGACTGAATTTGGCTTATTAATAAAATGTTTCGTGTATTTGCAGATGCCCAGAAAATGTTGTATTTCCATGTATCGTAACAATTACAGCATTAAAAAAGGTTTTGTTACATCGTTTAGTTTTCCTTCAGACGAGGATTAAAACAAAAATGGATTTATCCTTTTAAACGGGATAATTGGAAACCTGGGAAGGATTCAGTCGTATGCATAAAACATGTCACACACGGAAGTTTTTCAACAGGGGATAACATTTGTGATAGTAAAGTCAACGTAACTATACTACCACCTAAACCTAATGAGCTTCTCCCTGATGCATGTCCAATTATTTTTTCAAATTTGCCAAAATATTTGTCATCAAAAGGTGTTAAAAGAAAAGATCCTGGAAATGTAGAGTAGGGTAAACAAGAAGATGGATGATATGCCAAATGCAACTCACTCAAAATTCACCAAGATATGTCACTGTATATGTTAAGTTATCAGGTGTTGCTAAAAGAAATGACATGTTTAGCAGGTGGTAAACTATCAAAGTGGTCTCAATTAAATGGATATTTATCAAGGTATATAGGAACTACTTCTTGTAGTGTACAAATATTTTTTTTTTTTTTTTTTTTGCCAGGGGCTTTACGTCGCACCGACACAGATAGGTCTTATGGCGACGATGGGATAGGAAAGGGCTAGGAGTTGGAAGGAAGCGGCCGTGGCCTTAATTAAGGTACAGCCCCAGCATTTGCCTGGTGTGAAAATGGGAAACCACGGAAAACCATTTTCAGGGCTGTCAATAGTGGGATTCGAACCTACTATCTCCCGGATGCAAGCTCACAGCCGCGCGCAATAAATCTATTAAAATGATTCACAATCTCATAGAGTATCGTGAGGTTAGCACTGAAAGCACACTCTTCGTCTTGCCTCACATTTTTAAGGGAACAATTCGAACTTTGCACTAAAAGGGCCGGGCTGAGTGGTTCAGACGGTTGAGGCGCTGGCCTTCTGACCCCAACTTGGCAGGTTCGATCCTGGCTCAGTCTGGTAGTATTTGAAGGTGCTCAAATACATCAGCCTCGTGTCGGTAGATTTAGTAGCAAGTAAAAGAACTCCTGAGGGACTAAATTCCGGCACCTCTGCGTCTCCAAAAACCGTAAAAGTAGTTAGTGGGACGTAAAGCAAATAACATTATTATTTGCACTAAAAGGAAGAAGAGTTAGGCCCTACTCGAAAAGTTTCATTTGGAACTGTGAAAGCAAATTATTTACCGTCAAGAAAGTTTCAAAGTGATAACTTAGAAAGAAGGTTTAGTCAGTACTTATAGCTTATTGATTGTAACTACAATGTTACTGCACTTCAGGTCCTAGAAAGTGAGATGAAACTTAGGATTAAGGGTGTTCTAGGTTTGCGGTGGTGGTGATGGTATGAAAAAATGAGGTTTGGCTGTAGCCAATTAGAAATGTCTGATTCCATCAAAACATTTTATTGGCTCATATTGAAGTAATAAACATGTTAGACTCACTTTTATCATGTGAATTGTTTTGATGGGCATTTTGAGATGTCAGGGGTAATATGCTATACATTTCTGGGTATACACTAAGGACAATATCCAGAAGGATACGCGGTGACACTTGTTTAGGTCTCCAGCAGAGTAATGAAACAGGTGATCCCTATTTTGAAGAACTTTAGAGATGGATTAGTGGTGCCATCACATTGTGTTGTGTGTGTCTGCAGAACAGTGGTATACGAAGACTACCTGGATTGTGAAAATTATAAAGAATATCTGTTCTCTCTATCCTGAGCTGCTTTAGGAAGAGATGACAATCAACAGTTCTGGTTTGAACGCCGTCATTGTGGGCGTGACAATAATGGGGCGATAGATTGTTTATTGTCTACATTTTCCAATGTCATGTTAAATAAGTGCTGAAAGGAGATGAAGAACACGAGTTATATCAGCAGTGAGGATAAATACACTAAGCGGAGGAAGCTGTCAACGCTCCACAATAATTGAGCTTGTGAGTACTGTTCTTAAAGTGTTTCGTTTTTATTCATGTAAAATGTGTATTTCTAACTTCAGTGAATGCATTTACTGATGTGTGTATTTCTTAGTACCATTTTACGAAGAGTGTGCATTTGTCATAATTATCGTGTTGGTCTAAATGTAGTGAATATGGGTGAACTCATTCGAAATCGGACACGCCCCTTTTTCTCTCGGCCTCCGTTGACGGATTGATGCAGCGTTGCCAAGCGTACTTTCCGGTTCTGCCAACCACTTATTCCACCATTTTCCCGCCAATTGATAGTAGCGTATTTGGTAGTCTGCCCTGAGATATTGTAGTAGAAGCAGGACGAATATTCGTCCTAGTAGAAGTCTTGATCTAACATTTCTGTGCAGGAATAGTAGAGGCGAAAAAACTATCGATAGGGACCACTATATCAAAATGACTATATCATACATCGATAGTCGGTGGCCTATTATCGATAGTCAGCGATAATTTTTTTTTTTCCTCATTGGCTTATTTTTTGCACTAACAGACTGTTTGCAGTTAACTGGTGAGGAGTTTGTTCCAATTCATAGGTGTGCATTTAAGTATCTCTGCGTACATGCTACTTCAGTACCGGCAGAAAGACTATTTAGCATTTTGGAAGGTGGGATTCTCCAGGTGATCTCAATATGTAAGAGCTCAGTGGATTCTCCACTCAACCTAACCTTACAACTAAAAACTCTCCTACCGTCTGTTGAGAATGCTGTAGAACCTGTAGAACATTTTTCCAAAGATGTTACAATACCCGAGAAAATGTCGGGCGATCGCAAAATGAACACTGCAGCTGAACGGGAATTTCTCGGGCGGTCACGTTATGGACAAGCGTGTGCAGCTCGAGAATGTGCCACTGAAGAGATTTATGAAATATTCTGATTTTTCTACTGATTTTTTGTGGATTGTGTTCAATAAATGTTCTATTTTCGGACATGATATGATTCGTTCCACTTTTTGAAAACATTCCATAGTTTGCCGCCTCTTAAGGAATAGTATTGGCACAAATATGGCGGCATGCGAAGAGTTGATTTCGCTACGGTCGACCCACAGGTAGACTATATACTCACCCTGACCAACTGTAGAACTGCTGTATAAATATTTTAAACGGTTGATTACTAAAAAGAAAAAGTTACCTTTGATAGGCACTATCGGTGACCACGAATATTCTGAAGATAAATATAACGTCAGTAAAATAAAATGGCCACGACAGCAACATTTGTACACAAATCCGTATTCAAATACACGTACGTAGAAGACAAAGAATGGGAAATAAATGATCCTCACTTCAAATTTCAAATTGTATTTTTCAGGCAGCAGCAGCAGCTACGAAGAAAAATTGCAGCTTAAAACAGCAGCGCGCTTATAAAGCGCAATTTTTGGATTGCCCGTGATCTAATTATGGGATTACTTGGGCAATAGTTACTTACATCTCACTTAATCTTACCTTCTTAATATGACTTAAACACCATCAAAATTATGGGCCTACTGGCAGTATTATCATAAAACTCTCGGCAGTCGTTACTCGTTATAACTTAAGGTTCTTGTCAAGGCACTTGAAATTTTGGTCTCTTCGTATTTATTTCCAATTTGGTACGTTGAAAATACATTCCATTCAATGTTTTGATGCTTGTGTAAACATAATGGGAAAACGACTCAATATAATTCCTTGAAATTCAATATTTAAGTTCAGAGTAATCTGGAGAATACATTAATAATATTTTAATAAAGTTGTGTAACTGCTGTTTCTTCTAAACCAGGGATGTGTGTTCCTTTACAATTCACCATTCACACAGAATCCTATTAATCAGTTCAGTTCTATCAATCAATACTGATGTGCATTTAGGACAGTCGCCCAGGTGGCACATTCCCTATCTGTTGTTTTCCTAGCCTTTTCTTAAATGATTGCAAAGAAATTGGAAATTTATTGAACATCTCTCTTGGTAAGTTATTCCAATCCCTAACTTCTCTTCCTATAAATGAATATTTGCCCCAATTTGTCCTCTCGAATTCCAGCTTTATCTTTATCTTTTAAAGACATCACTCAAACTTATTCATCTACTGATGTCATTGCACGCCATATCTCCACTGACAGCTCGGCTCATATCCTTTATCCCAAGTTTTCCCGGCCCAAACTTTGCAATGTTTTTGTAATGCTTCTCTTTTGTCGGAAATCACCCAGAACAAATCGAGCTGCTTTTCTTTGGATTTTTTCCAGTTCTTGAATCAAGTATCCTGGTGAGGGTCCCATCCCTAAGACATCAGGAAGAGTTCCTATCTTGCTAACAGTCTTCATAGGGGCAGCGGTTTGTATTAATTCTTATACCCGGAAATGCTCGGATGCTTAATATCAACTCCTGATGATAATGACAGGTGACCGCCATGAAATCTACTTCTCTTGAAAATGGTTTTGACTGTGGTATAAGTTCATCAATCTTTGAATCTGTATAAAAGAATACCACAAAATCCGATCAGGAAAATCCATTGTCCAGCGTTGAATTCTAACCGTGTAGCTATTGGAATTTACGAACATTCAGATTGTTTCAATAGAAATCGAAATGATGTGCATCAAACTAAATTAAGCACTTAATTCTTAACAGAGATCACAGGCCTGCATTATGAAAATTGAGAAATATGTTGGATTTAGAGGAATAAATTCATGCTCCTAAAATCAGTATCTCACAAGACTTTCCATAATACCCATGTTTGTTAAAAAAATTATGCTGGCGTTTATATATCATTTGTGTCCATTATCAATACTTCCTGAAGTACATTTGTTTGATTCGTGTGGGAAGTTCCTCAAGTGACCGCAAGTATTAACACTACAGTGTTGGAGGCAAGCTCTGCTCTTGGAAAACGATTGGTTCGAGCCC
The DNA here is from genome assembly GCF_040414725.1 of Anabrus simplex. Lineage (NCBI taxonomy): Eukaryota > Metazoa > Arthropoda > Insecta > Orthoptera > Tettigoniidae > Anabrus > Anabrus simplex. Next base: position 83,657,298 of record NC_090275.1, read on the forward strand.
CTCCTGAGAATGGTTTTCTATGGTTTCCCATTTTCAATTCCAAACAAATGCCAAAACAGTTCCTATAGCTGATTCCTTCCACCTCCTTAGCCAATTTCATTCACCATCATTCAGGTCAGGTACACCTTCAATCAATCAATCAATCAATCAATCAATCAATCAATCAATCAATCAATCAATCAATCAATCAATCAATCAATCAATCAATCAATCAATCAATCGATCAATACTGATCTGTATTTAGGGCAGTCGCCCAGGTGGCAGATTCCCTATCTGTTGCTTTCCTAGCCTTTTCCTAAATGATTTCAAAGAAATTGGAAATTTATTGAACATCTCCCTTGGTAAGTTATTCCAATCCCTAACTCCCCTTCCTATAAATGAATTCTGCCGTATGCGACAGTAGATGGTACTACCTGTGACTGTCTGGCCGAGGGTTGGGGGGCTGTTACCAAACCTGACAAACTAAGGGAGAACCAATGGCTATGGGCAGAGTAGTTCACCCTTAGGGGGCTTAATGAAGTCTTTGTGTAGGAAATGGCACATAAATTCAACAGGAAGCTGCTGCCTTGCAGATGTGGCAAGGGACTACTAAAGGCTAAGAGAGATAACCCTGACAGAAAATCTTCTCTACTGTTAGGCCTAGCAAGTCAGTTGGAGAGTATTTCCAATCGCTATTAAGACAAATACGAGTCTTGGATCAAAGAACTCTAGACAACGACAACAGCTAGGTGCGTATGACGGCTTACAGCCTGAAGCTTCACCAGCTACGAAACCCAAATCAAGACCCAGTTGCCAGATTGGAACCTTGAATATTCTAACACTGACAAATAAAACTGAAGAAATAGTTGATATGATGGAAAGGAGGAAAATTCTTATCATGGGGATGAGCGAAACCAAATGGAAGCTAACAGGAATAAGACACCTCCATCTAGACTATATACTATATAACTTGAGTCAAGAAATGGAGAGGGCTTTATACTTCATAAAGATATTGATGTTTGTAGCCAGATTGAATTTTGTCAGTGATAGAATATTTTAAGTGTCGGTAAATTGGAATGGAGACAAATATCATATAATACAGGTCTATGCTTTACAATCAGGATGTTCAAATAAAGAAAAAGAAGCCTTCTGTCCAACTTGGAAGAACATATGGATTGTGAAAATTTGGTAGTAATGGGAGATTTTAATGCTCAGGTTGGATAAGACAGACTGAGCTATGAATCCTCCCTGGGCCCTCATGGAATGGGGAATAGGACGACAGAGGGCGAACATCTTCTAGATCTTTGTATGAGGAACAATATGGTTGTAACACTTGGTTCAAGAAAAGGGGCATGCATAAGATCACAAGATATAGTTGGGACGATCAATATGGAACTGTGATTGATTATATACTCGCCGGCCAAGAAGTTTGGAAGATTGTAAATGATGTCAAAGTAATTCCTAGCAAAAATTTGGATGGAGACCACAGGCTGTTGATTGCAGATATCACAAAGAGAAGACATCCTAAAGTCTACAAAAAAGGAAAACCAAAAATAAAATCTTGGAGCCTTTTGAACCAAGGGTGAAGGAAATGTTTCGAGAAAATGTTCGGAAGATGTTATCAAAAGAAGATCCGAGATCTGCAAATGAGGAATGGGATAACCTGAGGAGAGTATTGGTGAAGACAGCTGAGAGAGTATGTGGAAGGCAGAGCCAAATAAGAAAATCCAAAGAAACAGGATGGTGGAATGAGGATGTAAAAGTTGCTGTCAAAGCTAGAAATGGCGCAAGAAGAGTTTTGTACAGTGCCAAAGTGCGAGGAAATCCAAGTGAAATCAAGGATAAACTATAATTTTACAGAGAAAAAAGATTACAGGTCAAAAGAATAGCTGACATTGAGAAATGGAAATGACAAGATGATCTTGCCAATAGAATAGGGCAAGACAAACACAAGAAGCTCATGTATAGCATTGTTAAAAACAAAAGAAATGATAATAGTACTATCAGCAGAGTAGAGCTTCCAAATGGAGATGTAACTAGATATGAAAATGAAATATTACAGGAGTTCGGTAGATATTTCAATCACTCACTGAACTATAATACAACTCAACAAATTTGACCATTATCGGTCCTTAATTGGCCTGTATTGATTTGTAACAATAATGTACAATGGGTGATTGTTTAGTCCACCCTGTCAATATATTGTATTGGAATACAACTGACGACACACAAGATGACCCTCTAAACACTATAAATCATAATGTAGAAAGTTTGACCTGGCTGGAAGTGTAGACAGCAATATGTAAAATAAAAAACAAGTCTGCAGGATTGTATAGTTCAGTGTAGATATGATCAAAGCACTTGGAGAACCTGGAATACAATGGTTGTACAGAGTTCTAAATAAAGTTTGGAAAGAAAATGAAATCCCCAGTGACTGGAGGCAAGGAGTGATTATTCCACTATTTAAGAAAGGTGACCGAAAGAAGTGTAACAACTATAGAGGCGTAACCCTTATATCTCATGGGTTAAAAATATGAGACCATCCTGGAGAGAAAAATCAGAAAATTCGTTGAACCTAAACTCGAGGAAGAACAACATGGATTTAGAGCGAACAGATCAATGCTAGACCTCATTTTTTGACAAGAAAGCTCTTTCAAAAATACTGGGACAAGAATAGAACAGTTATAGTTGTATTCTTGGATATTGAGAAGGCATATGATCATGTACCACGTAAGCACATATGGGAATGTCTAAGATGTAAAGAAGTGCCAGATGAAATTATAGCTCGAGTAAAACAACTATAATACCAATGTAGTTGGTCTGTTATTGGACATTATAAATTTTCCAATAACGAACCAACTACATTGGTATTATAAATTTACTCATTCGGGACAAATATTTCAGGTTCCCTATGGGAATCAACATCTATATCATAAAACAACTATATCAAGAGACTAAGAGCTGTGTGCAAATTCAAGGAGGCAGGTCAAAACTGTTTTGAAACCAAGAGCAGAGTCCAACAAGAAAGTTGTCTATCACCACTTCTCTTCATTACTATAATGGATGAGGTTATAAAAGCAGTGAAAATTAACGATCAGACAACAAATGCACTTGTATTTGCTGATGATGTTATGCTATGGGGTGAGACAGGAGCAGAAGTTCAATATAAACTAGATCTTTGGTAAGAAAAATTTGAAAGAATGGGAATGATCATCAGCCGAACTAAAACCATCGGTTTAGTGATGAGTCAAAATCCTGAAGCAGTCCACCTAAGAGTGTAAAATGAAGTAGACATTATCAATAACTTCAAATACTTAGGGAGCTTTGTTTCTTCTGACAATACCATAAACCAAGAAATAGGCAATAGAATACAAGCTGCATCAAAATTCTACCACTTTGTTCGTCAATTACTTTGAGGCGACTCATTTCCCCAAGCTTGCAAGCTCACGCTGTACAAAATATATCTTGTACCAATTCTAACATATGGACTGGAAGCAGCAACTTTGACTTCTGCACAAAGTCGCCTACAGGCCACTGAAATGAAGTTCCTTCGGTTATGTCTCCAAAAGACAAGGAGAGACAAAATAAGGAATGAAAGTATTCAGCAACAACTTGGATTGGACAGGATCCTGTTAGAAACCTTAGAATTAAGCAGATTACGATGATATGGTCATATGAAAAGGATGGCTTCAATTAGGACTCCAAGAGCACACTATGAAAGGAATGTTGTTGGTACGAGGCCCACAGGGAGGCCTCGTGACAGTTGGGAAAAGCAAATTTTGAAAGACCTTGCCAAACGTGATGTAAATTGGTAGCAAAAGGTAGAACATCACCTGTGGATGGACAGGATGAACTGGAAGACGCTCGTAAACACCCGCACCCGGCTTGCTGGAGCGAAAAATAGATGATGATGATGATGATCATTCATTTCAACTTCATTAGCCCTCAAATGATGCCATCATCAGGAAAGGCATCCAGCCTTAAAATATGCCATATAATTTCATCTCCCTTCATCCCCGGCCTTGTATCAGTAAACGGGCCTAAGGGGTAGACATACATATGAAAATCCACAGCCTGTTTCTAGTCATTCGACCGAGTCAGGATAGTGGCGAGGATCGCAACTATGCTGGCTGCCGAAGCCTGTTGCACTCCTCTGGGGCAACGATTAATGAATGACAGATGAAATGAAATTATATTGGAGAGGGTTGTTGGAATGAAACATGACAAGGAAAACTGGAATACCCGGAGAAAAACCTGTCCTGCCTCCACCTTGTCCAGCATAAATCTCACATGGAGTGATCGGGATTTGAACCACGGAACCCAGCGGTAAGAGGCCGGCGCGCTGCCGCCTGAACCACGGAGGCACTGGTAGACATACATATAATTGCGTAAAAATATTAAGACGAACAAAAGAGGAAACGCCAGATTTTCCGTTAATATTAACTGTATTTATTAAAGAAACTACCTATTTAAAATAATTTTGAGTCCACCTTGTCAATATACCTTATAATGATAGAAAATTATTAACATACATGTTTTGGGAAAATCATCTATTCCCTTCATCAGTGATGCCAGTTCAAGGAATAAAACATATAACACTATCTTTTGTTTTTTCTTACAACTTAAAGAAGTATTGTATCTTAATTTCACCATATCAATAAATAAACTAAGAAATGAAAATGATCATTACATAAAATTTAATATTTTGTTGAAAGTTAAAGATCTTCAAGTTTTTCTTCTTTTTTCTCTTAAATGATCAAATGCTAGTTTATACAATGGGTTCTCTTCTGTACTCCTTTAATTTAAACTCGATTCTAGGTCATTTTTTATGCAAGATCAATTTCTAAACTTTCCAAAACATTAATGAATTTTTCCTTTTTGGCCATGTTATTAGAAATGTCTGCAAATGTGTGATTCTTTTCAACCATATGCTCTCCCATTGCCGAGTATCATTTATGTTTGACTGCATTAACATATTCTTTGTACCTTATAGCCAAACTTCTTCCAGACTGTCCTCTGTATCGTTGCTACATGTTTGGCATGTCAATTTATAAATTCTTGATTTGTTAAATATACACTTATTCTCTATTTTATCTGAATTGAAAATTATCTTATTAGTATTATTATCAGTTTTGTATGCGACATTGATGTTCCTTTTTCAAAAATTTTAGCCATTTGATAAAGTGCTAATTTTGAAAAGTTAGAACTGCAAACTTGTTTTTCTCCTTTCGCTCTTTAATTAAAGTTGTTTTTGGTTCATTTTTCATTTTATTTATCATTCTATTAATAAATTTCTGGAGTATCCGTTGTTACAAACAATTTGGTGGATTATATTTCTCTCTCTATTATAATTCTTCGTAGACATAGCTCTATTATAATTCTTCGTAGACATAGGTATGTTCATAGTTCTATTAATTAAACTGTAAAATGTTGCCTTTTTATGTTGACCTGGATGATTGGAGTTGTTCCTGATAATAGTATCTGTTTGAATAGCTTTTCTGAAAATTTGAAAATTGAATTGACCAGAATTTCTAGTAACTGTTAAATCTAAATAATTTAAAGTTCTATCATTTTCAGATTCCATCGTAAAATGCACTTGTTTATCCAAAGTATTTAAATACTCTAATATACCATCAGGTTTAACCTTTTGTTCATCAATAACAAATATATCATAGATGTATCTTAACCATGTAATCAATCCATCTATTTTATCCACTATTTTATTATATTCCATGTAATCCATGAATATCTTTGCTAAAACACCTGAAGCCAGCGAAACCATTGCTAGGCCTTTAGACTGTTTGTGAATTTTGTTGTCAAAAACGAAATAGTTATTTTCCAAAGTAAATTCTAGTATTGTTAAAAATTATTCAATTTCAACCTTACTTAATTTGCTGTGTTGCATTAAATTCTTTCTTAGTATTTTTATAGTATCTATGATAGGAATGTTGGAGTACATATCTTTGATGTCCAAACTATGTATCGTGTAGTAGTCTGTTAGCTCACAAACTTTCAAATATCTCGAGAAATATTTGTTCTATCTACAACGCGATATACGTACAGAAAATTAATTTTTCAGTTTTTTTATCTGACACCCTTTTTACCATATAGGCTATAATAATGGAGATATTCACGAATATAGGTTTTTATTGCCAAGTCCAGCCACGGGGAGCATAGAAACATTGTTTAGTTGCCATAATAAGGAACTAGATGTGATCGTGGTGGACATTCTGATTGCTTTTTATAAGCTCAAGTACCACATTGTGATTGTATGTATGTTCAACCTTCAGCCCAAAGGCTGGTTGGATTCTCAACAGTTCCACCGTTAGCTGTCATAAATGACCTAGGCACCACTGAAGAGGAGTACTAGGAAAATGAGGAGTGAGGTAGTTTTCTGTTGCTTTCCTCACTGAGCCAGACAACCCTTTATAAGGAAGATAATGAAGAAAACTATTGAAATGATAAGAAAAACACGAAGGAAGAATAAGGGGAAAAATATGAATGAGTCTGTGTCAGGTCATGGCGTAAGTTGTGATGTAGAATACGTACTGCATGATAATATTGTCAAAATCAACTATCTAGTTACCGTAGGATTGAAATTATTCCACCACTACTGGGGCAATAGATGTGCTCAGATGGGGCTGGAACTAGCTCACAAAGCTCAGTTGGCTTAACTTTGAGATGTTTGCGATATGCAAATGACAGAAAGTATTACTAACAAATCTTAAGTAAGTTACAATAATCTGGGAAGGACAGCTGAACCAGCAAATGAAGGAGCCAGTTAGAGGGAAGAATATCCTAGATGTATTGCCAATAAAACCAGATGAAAGCCACAGGAAAGTCATCACAAAGCTGTTTTTGTAATAGTTAAAAATAAATATGTTAGAAAGGAAGGTTGTAAAGTTTTATATAATTATTTATTATTATTTAATTATTTATTTTTATATAATTTTATTAATTTAAGGGAAAAAAAGACCAGTGGGATAGAATAATATAATAAAGACAAGTGTTTTTCATGAAGAAGAAAGAAGACCACAACCGTGGCATACAATGTGTTTAAACTTTTTACAATATCCATTATCTATGTTTTAAATAATGTGTCTTTTGTTAATTTATGTGTTATTGTCTTCTAAGACAAAGATGTCTCAAAATTAAGAGACGAAACATGTCCTTGTAATTAAATGTTCTCTTTTGATAACACAAATAACACATGCATTGAAAGGTGGAAGTCTCTCGATTTTAATTAGATAGCGTCAATGTGGACACCTAATAATGAAGTTTATCAATCGGAATCTTGATGACAAGCATGCCTGTCCTCATGTTCCCTATGCAGTCCAACATCAGGCCACTGCCGCATCCGAATACCCCACATATCTGGATATTCACGATTCGACCAGCCGGCTAAATGGAGACCTACAAACACATCAAACTCTTTCAGGTGCTGATAACGCTACCTCACAAGAACATGCAGTATCTCCGTGTCCTTCAGAGTGATCATTCAATATCTGACATTGTTCACACCCCTTATATACCATACCAGGCCTGGTAACAACACTAATGCACTCTAGTGGCTGTTCTACCTGACACAGAGAATTACAACTCTATTCATTTACATACCCACCGATGGTGTGTACGTGTACCAAGTTACACTGACATCTGACCATTTCTTCTGGGTGCTTCAATTTTTTTGTCAGGCAGTGAACATCAACCTTCTGTTGTTAAACTCAGAAATATCTTTTTGGTGACAGCCTCCAAATTTACCATCATTCTGTAGAGCTGGACCTTCACATAACTACAGAATGAAAATGAAAATCCAAAGTCAATTGTAAAATAGAGCCAATGCCCTGCTCTTGGTATTAATCCTCATAAAACCCAGTCTATTGTAACTGGATACCCTAAATTCCTCAAAAACATTAATTCTATAAGCCTTCCATATATAACGTTGACGAATGTCATTTTACCCATTTCATCAACAATAAAGAACCTTTGTACTGACCATACAGACATTCTTAAATAGGTCCAAATACATAACAACTATGTGTTAAACAGTGTATACATCTCTTCACTCCTTGAAGCATCCAAGAATTTCCTTCCTTTCAAATTAAAAAGTAAAGCTTGTCCAGATTCTTGATATTTTCTTTACTTCATTGCTGTGACTTTATACTGACATACTTAAGACCAATGTCTAAAACTACAACAAGCACAAAATGCATGTGTGAGATTCATTTATAATCTATGGTATAGTACGCATGTAAATCCTGCCAATAAGCAGCTAGGGTAACCAAAATTGGAAGACTGAAGAAATCTATCCATTGTCCCACAAATATATAAACTGTTAGCCACTTCAACTCCAGCATATTTGACATCCTCTTTTATCATATAATTGCAATATAAGTTCTCATTCAACTACTACTCTCTTAATTGCCTTACATCAAACTGCTCTTTATAGTTATTCTTGCACTTTTGTTGGTTCTAAATGTGGAACTCTCCCACAGAAAGTATCGGAACATCCAAATCCGTGACTAATTTCAAATAGAATGTTCCAACTGTTACTGGAATGAATGTGATGTGTGTGTTGTATGAATGAATAACTCATTTGATCTTCTCATTTTGTTACTTTCTTGTGCTTATAGACGAAGGAGTACAATAGAAAATTTTGGAAGATAGGAAAACTTAAAAGGGTCCACCTTTTCAATACAAAAATGTTATAGTTTATTTATAACATATATTTGCACTTGGAACTAGTTTCGACGCTGTTTGGCGTCATCATCAGCCAAAATGTGGGAAGTAGGCTAGCATGTAGGCATTTATATTACACAAGGCGTTACATTAAACAATACACATCTTACATCTATATTCGTCCCTGTTTTTATCTCCTTGTAAGATGTGTATTGTTTAATGTAATGCCTTGTGTAATATAAATGCCTACATGCTAGCCTATTTCCCACATTTTGGCTGATGATGACGCCAAACAGCGTCGAAACTAGTTCCAAGTGCAAATATATGTTATAAATAAACTATAACATTTTTGTATTGAAAAGGTGGACCCTTTTAAGTTTTCCTATCTTCCATTCTCAGTTCAATACGGACAAAAATGAAATTCTTAGATTAAAAAAAAAAAAATAGATAATTTTGTTTTTGTTTTTTGTTCTCTCTTAGGTAATACCTTTTCTTTGCATTATTTTTCATATTGTGTGGTTAACTGTAAGAAAGGGCATCATTATCCTAATTTTGCCACTAATGAAGATTTCTATTGCTACAAAAACACCACAGTACAGAGTTACATTAATTATTTATCAACCGTGCAGTATGGTGATTTTAGTACTTCAAGATAGCAGCGCCACTGGTGCTGATTACTGTTTTGGAAGTACATCTGGGCAGCCAGGCTCTTGTGGAGAACTGAGAAGCTGAGCCTCCATAACTCCTTTCTCTATGCATTTCCTTTCCATGTTTTCTTTCCCCTTTATACTGTTTACAGTTTTGAAGGTTGGAATAAAGGATGGATACACTTTAAGACTTATTATACCGAGCTCGATAGCTGCAGTCGCTTAAGTGCGGCCAGTATCCAGTATGTCTCAAATATTATTACAATATTTGAGACATACGTCAACTTCAATACGGAACCAAAATGAGAATAGTTACTTGTAACAGTATCCAGTATTCGGGAGATAGTAGGTTCGAACCCCACTGTCACCAGCCCTGAAAATGGTTTTCCGTGGTTTCCCCATTTTCTCACCAGGCAAATGCTGGGGCTGTACCTTAATTAAGGCCACGGCCACTTCCTTCCCACTCCTAGCCCTTCCCTGTCCCATCGTCGCCATAAGACCTATCTGTGTCGGTGTGACGTAAAGCAACTAGCAAAAAAAAAAAGACATTATAATTAAATGATCTTAATATAATATCATGTCACAAATCCCAACACCACTATTAACACTAATCAGAAGGTAAAAAGGAAGAGGTCTGACACTTCAGAGAATGAGGTATCGGCAAAAGCAAGGAAAGTGTCATAAAGGCCTCACAAATGCCTCGCAAATCGTTAGGGTCAAAAGAGAATACGAGTTGACCAGGGGAGGTTGGATAGGAAAAATGGCGGCACAATTGCATCACTCATACCAAAGTCAGACTCTTGTTGCTACAATAAAATACTGAATACTGCCATTGCACATGGCATCTAGAAATTATGTTGTTTTCAAAACTTTCATGTTCTTATAGCGCTCTTCGTCCCAGATATGGCTCTGGAACTATAGACGACTCTACGTCTACATCAAAAGGAATCATATAAAAAAGGGTTTGATAGCCTATGTTTTGAATGCTTTAATATCACTAAGCCAGAAAACCATATATGATGGTCTACAATGTCCTAAGTCCCTAAACTCATCAATTACAACATTACACTGACTAACTGTTGTTGTTAATTGAGGTGTGCTTTGTCTCTTCTGCTGCAATCATACAAAAACTTTTACAATCTGCTTAACATTGCACCGACACAAGATATGGCGACGAAGGGAGAGGAAAAGGCTAGGAGTGGGAAGGACGTGACCGTGGCCTTAATTAAGGTACAGCCTCAGCATTTGCCTGGTGTGAAAATTGGAAATCATGAAAAATCAACTTCAGGGCTTCTGGCAGTGGAGATTGAACCCACTAACTCTCGAATGCAAGCTGATAGCTACGTGACCCAAATCGCACAGCCACATGCTCGGTCATACAGAAACTACCCCATCAATAGGATGGATACGACTTCTAATATAACTCTATAATCTAAATCAACAAGTCAGTTCAGCTATGTCTGATTGCAAATTAAGTTAACAGCATATGAGTTCACATGAGAAAAGTGATCGGCTAGAAGTAGACAGTTGGCCATCCTTGAAATAGTACTCCCAAGTTAAACTAATTCCCTCAATCTAATACCGTCGGCATCAGAAGAGTACAAGAGTTAATCAAGACAGGTTTGGCAGGAAAGAAGTGAGGAGCTGTGCGTAAGTAGTTGAAAGGAATACCAGGCTCAACTAGGGGCCCAGAGGTTACCACATCATGCTTCCAAGATGAGAGCCATTTACGGAAGTGGGAAGGAAGCAAGAGTGGTTTTCAGAGGAGTACCATGTTGACTATCTGGTATACTACATGCATACAGAGTAACTTAAGTTGTAAATATAACTGAATCTGAATGACATTGCAATTCATGTCAACTTATCTCTGAACTATGTTTCAGTTTGATAATTTTGTTAAAATACTTACAGTGTGGCCAGTCTCCAATAATCGGGAGATAGTGGGTTCGAGCCCCACTGTCGGCAGCCCTGAAGATGGTTTTCCGTAGTTTCCCATTTTCACACCAGGCAAATGCCGGTGTTGCACCTTAATTAAGGCCACGGCCGCTTCCTTCCAGTTCCTAGGCCTATCTGTGTCGGTGCGGCGTACAGCAAATAGAAAAAAAAAACAAAAAACTTACAAGCACTAAACTTGATTGATACTTGATTGATAGTCACTCAGTCCAGACAAAACCTTATGCAAGATTTTCAACTGTTCAGTATCATTAATGTTAATGATGTTATTGGATTTACGTCCCACTAACTACTTTTATGGTTTTCAGAGACGCCAATGTGTCAGAATTTAGTCTCGCAGGAGTTTTTTTTTAATGTGGCAGCAAATCTACTGACATGAGGCTGATGTATTTGAGCAACTTTAAATACCACCGGACTGAGCCAAGATCGAACCTGCCAAGTTGGGGTCAGAAGACCAGCACCTCAACAGTCTGAGCAACTCAGCCCGGCTTCAGCATCATTTGCTATCATTGGGTCAACATGATAAAATTATTCTTGAGATTGTTAAGACTTCTCCAGCCATAATTTTGATTCACTGTTGCTCTATTGTTAATGATGTTTTATGCTCAGCAAACTACTTTTACAGTCAATGGAGACCCTGTGTTGCCAGAACTTTATTCTGCAGGTGTTCTTTTACATGCTGGTAAATACAAAAAACTACCCTCAAAACTAACAGATTCTTGAATGTCTGAAGACATATTCGACCAATTTATCACTTAATCTGGTCAAATTTTTCAAAATTATTCTCTTTTCACCATCAGGATTCATTATATCCTTATTTAAATAAAACATTTATTGCAGCAAAATAGCCATACATTAGTGAAAGGTGTTATAACAATTTAACACCTGCACCATTGGTCGCATAGTCTCTGATTGATCTAGTCCTCTTGTTGCAGAATTCTAAGTGATATCGTTCACATAATTGTCCACATAATGTACACTTGCATGAGTTTGACGGTTCGTGGTATGTTGGGTTTTCGCAAATGATATGGTGGAATCCACGTATTGCAAGTCTTGTAAACACGTGCCTCGTCCCAAAATTTGCTGCTGTCCATGTACGATCGATCATGGCCCCAGTTCCATAGAATTCCATGGGTACTACTTCTCTTTTCCTTATTAGTGTTCTTAGTAGGTTCTCCGATGCCGTTATGTTAGGTAGGGGGTACATTGTCCTTAAATCCTCTATGAGGAAAGTTTCCCGCGCGAGAAGGTAGACTAATCTGGACCTTGTTGTTTTTGCCACTCCGATTGCTCTTCTGATATACGTTGCTTTAACTTTTTCCAGTGTTGCTAAATTCTTTTCATTCAGGTGTGTCCATATCATTTCAATCCCATATGTAAGTATTGGAACGATTTTCGATTTGAAGAGCGCCATTGCTGTGTCAAGATTTAGTGTTCTTATGAAGCTTATTTTGTTTATCGCTCTAATTGCTTGTGTCGCTTTCTCTATTGTGAGCTTAGTGAAGCATTTTGCAGACGGCTGGAGTGTTATCCCTAGATATTTGTATTCTTTGGTGATAGATATTATTTTCCCTTCTAAGGTGATTCTTGTCGATTTTGGTATTTGCCCTCCTAATCTGAAAACCATCTTCTCAGTGTTAATTACGAACTTGTGTTCAATGCACGATTTTCCCACTTCGTCTATAGTGTTCTGCAGTTTCTTTAAGCTTTTTGAGCCAATCACAATATCATCTGCATAGGCGTATGCTGCTATATCTTCACTTTGTGCAATTTCCATAATGTCCTTCGCTGCCAGGATGAACAGCCGAGGGCTTAGTGGGTCCCCTTGGAGTACACCATTTGTTTGAATTATAGGTTCTGAAAGCTCTAGGCTGTCCGAGATCCTTATCTTGTTCCATTCATTTATGGAGTTTATGATTCTTGTCCAGACGCTGTCTCTTCCCACAGTTTCCTCGAGTTTTCTTTGTACTAATGCTCGGTCCAGGAGATCAAAAGCTTTTGTGAAGTCTATAAAGATTCGAAACAGACTTTCAACGTTTTAGGTCGTGTTACGTACATGTAGTACGTGTTGAAGAGATGTTAAGTACAGAACAAAAATGGCCAGCCGGACACCAGTGGGATCCGAACCCACAACCTCCCGATAGTATTTTTCCTTCCTTTTGATGGCTTCCCATATGTTATTTAGCAGTAGTTCCACCGCTGCGACAGTGGATCTTCCTCTCCTAAACCCGAGTTGAGATTCTGGGAGGTCTTTTACTGTGTCCCTTATTCTTTCTGTGATTACCTTAAAAGGATTGTTTTCCAGGGTTATTCCTCTGTATTTGTGTCCTTCGGGTCTCCTTTCTCTTTGAAAATTACCTTTACTATTGATTGTCCCCACTGATCTAGGATTTTGGCTGTTTCTATGCATTTATTATAAAGTTTCGTCTAAATTGGTGCTAGCAGATGAGCTGAGTCTTTAAGGTATTCATTATATAGCATATCCGGTCCTGCAGCTTTTTTCTTTTTTGTGGATTCAATAATGTTTTGAACCTCAGTTGTAGTAAGTGGGAACCATGCTGCCGTCTCATGCATTGTATGCACTTGGTTGGTTTCCGGTGTTCCTTCTCTTCCTTCTTTGTTGAGGATGTCTTTAAAATGTCTCATCCATTCCTCCATGCTGATATAGTGGGTCTGTGCCTGCTTTCGAGGGCGGATTGCTATGAATGGGTCTCTCCTGGCTTCCTCAACTATTCTTCTTCCGTCTTCTTCTTCCCTGTATGCCGTTTTCTTCTCCCGTGTTAGTATTTTGTAGCATCTTCTTTTCTTGGTGTATGTCTGAAGGTGTGTATGATTCTCGAAATCCGATTTTAGTCGGTGTAGAGCTTGAAGCAAATCTTTCCTTAATAGGAAGCACTCTTGATCGAACCATGCTTTTGCTCTACGCACTTTCCTGGGGCTGGCTGCTTGTGTTAAGAGTTTCTCCAGTTCATGCACTGCTTCCTCTACATTTGAGTTGTCGATTAGTGTTTCGATTTGTTCCATTTGTTCTTGGCATTCTTCCACTTTTCTAACATCCAATCTCCTTGAGAGTGGTCTCCTTTCTTGTTTTTTCTTTGCCTTCCATTCACTTTATATGTCGATGCTCATTGGAATAAGTTTTCTTATTGGTGTGTGGTATGCGCTCCAAAGTGGATCCCCTTTTATTTCTCCTCTTATGAGGGCGATGTCTATAGTGCTTTTGCTGTTGCAGCAAATATTATGTAGGGACATTGGTGTCGTTTAAGCAGGTTGAAACCTTCTTCTTGCAGTGAATCTATTACTAATTTTGTTTTGTGATTTGGTATGTCCAACTGACAATTTAAATCCACTGCAATAACTAGAGCGATGTCTTTCTTGCTCTGTGTTATTTGTTAGCCCAATTCGTCAATTATATCTATAGCCTTTGCATTTGGCTGAAAGTAGGTTGCTAATATTGTGATGTATTTTGTCTCTATTAGAATGGAGTGGTTCTGCTCTGATGTCGATACAATTAGTGTTATCCACGGTTTAAGAAGGACTGTTATTCCTCCTTGGGGTCTTTCTCTTTCTCCTTGTTTTGCTAGCAGGTGTATGCTATAGTATTCCAGGTGCTGCCAATGGTCTGTGAGAAAGGTTTCCGTGAATATAGCTGCGTCATATCCTTCAAGAAAGTCTGGTGGAGCTATGCATACTGCACTCTTTAATCCTTCTATGTTCCATAACATTATTTTCATGCTGCTTCTCTCGTCGATTTCTCCAAGTCTTGTAATTTCCGAGAGCTTCTGAGTTGTTTTATTCAAGTGATGTCCTTGTGTCCCTTCGAAAAGACCAAATAAAATGGTAGCGTCTGTTACTCCTGTTGGCCAGAATTTCCTCTTGTTTGCAATTTCAAGGAAGTTTGTATGCACTTGGTTGAAAGCTTGAAAGCTTTGGTGCTGTATTTTGTTTCTATCTCTTCGTAAGTAACGTTCGCTGTGATTCCATTTTTGGCTAGGAATCTTTTTGCGGCATCTTTCATTGTCTCCTGTTTTAGTCTTCCCACATACAGCCAGGCCCTCTTTCCTTCTGCTTGTAAGTCATCGTCCTTCGCTCCTGTACCTTTCATGGGTTGTTGCCTCACCAGGCGTCTGCCTTTTGTGGGTTTGTCTTGTACATTTTTCCTCTTCTTCTTTATCTGTTGTCTCATTATGTTCTTGTTGTTGATGCAATACTTCTGCATATGGCTGTTGTTCTTACTCCCAGGTGGAGTGGTTTCCCCTTCCACTACTCTCCTCCGTGAGGCGGTTGATTCTCTCTCATATGATGTCGTTCTTATTTATTCTTACAAATTCCGGTGGTACAGGGTTCTGCTGCTTTGTAGCTGCCATTTCCTCTTTAATCATATTTCTCTTGTAAGCTCTCTGTTTGTGTTCCCTTAACCTCCATTGATGGCATGTTTTCATCATTGTTTTTTGATTTTTGGGCCTTTTTTCTGTACAGTGAAGTAACTTTTCAATACACTCACTCCTTTCACGATTTCCTCCTTTTTTTTGTTCATATAACCTCCTGTTTGCGTGATATTTGTTAGGTATTGTAGAACATTTTCTACACGAGCTTCCGTATCATCCGCCATTTTTGCACAGAGTCCTTATTTGTGATCCAATATGCCAACTTGCCTTCAACATTCTTCCGTAACACCATATTTTCTATGATTTATTTCTTAATAATGTTATGTTTATGTCCCACTAACTACTTTTGAAGGTTTTTGGAGATGCCGAGCTGTCAGAAATTTGTCCCACAGGAGTTCTTTTACGTGCTGGTAAATCTACCAACAGGAGGCCGATGTATTTTAGCATCTTCAAATGCCACCAGACTGAACCGGGATCGCACCTATCAGGTCAGTGCCTCAAGCGTCTGGAGCCACTCAGCCCGGCAATTTATTTATTTCGGTACCATTTATCGTCAGTCTTCAACTGCCATAGAATTTCACTGTTCACAAGCATTTCTTCAGTAATACTTTAACAAGAAGTCTCTGTGGTCTGACATTATGGCCAGACTGTTCGAGTACTGTTAGTGGGATAAAATTTTCACCATCGGGGTAGGAGCAGTGATGGTATACAATTCCTAATCATTTGACTGTGTGCCAAAAGCATGGGTTGAATTCCAAACCTCTCCACAATGCTCATATGGAATGAGAGCATATGACGCTGTTGATGGTTATCTGTCCGTTGGATGGGAACGCTAAACCTTGAGCAGATCCCTTGGTGTTATTTGATAGGAGTAAGTTGAATGTCTACACCAGGCTTCATACTCTCCTGATTTCATTAGTATTATCATAATACACACACTATAAAACACTTAACATGCAGTCATCACACCGTACGTCGAAACACATACACCAGTGTAACAATCTTCACCTCTTGAGGCAAGGACTAACCAAATCCTTCAGCAATTTTTTTTTTTCTACACCAACTCAGATAGGTCTTATGGCAACAATGTGAAAAGACTGGGCTAGGACTGGAAAGGAAGCGACTGTGGCCCTAATTCACGTTCAGCCCCCAGCATTTACCTGTTGTGAAAATGGGAAACTACAGAGAACCCTTTCAGAGTTGTCGACAGTGAGGTTTGAACTTATCTTCTGACTGCAAGGTAACAGCTACGTAGCCGAAACCATTCACAATTTGCTCAGTGCCTGGTGCAAAGATGCTGTGCAGAAACAACTGAAGATCATAAACCAGTCATTATCATGGCCAATTGAAATATATCAGAGTGCTTGGATATTAGAAAGAAATAGAAAAGAACTACACATCTTTATATTTACTTTTGTAATCTGATATTTCCTCTATTACCTGAAATTTGTCTTCATAATGTGACCCATATATTCTAATTAATTATTTTTATTGTCCGAGCCCCACTGTCAGCAGCCCTAACCTATCCCATCGCCATAAGACCTATCTGTGTCGGTTTGACGTAAAACAAGTTGTTAAAAAAAAAAAAAAAAAAGAACTTTTTTTTTTATGAGCTCAGGTCAACAGCTCATCTGTGGAGTACACCCTGTGGATTGGGGCACTATAATACACTCAGGGTATCCCATGCTAGTCATACTACTACTAAAATGTTTTCATTCCTCCCCTGAAAGGCGACGCCATCTCTCAAGCCGCAAGATTTGTTTCGGTGAAGGAGATGCTCGGAGAAGGTGAGAGGGTTGGTGGCCATGGCCTATACTAGGAACTGTCCTGGCATTCGCCTTAGTACAGGAGAATGGAAAACCACGGAAAACTATTCTCAGGACAGCCGACGATTGGGGCCAGCCGTGAGGTCCAGCCCTGTCCCGTCTCCCGAATGCAGAGGCGTAGAGCCACAGTAGAGCTATGGCCACCCCTCCTCTGCTCGGTTGGCCTGTCAGAGTGCAGAACTGTTGGACCACGGACCAGCCGTGGCCACTTATGGGCCAAGACCCACTCTGCATCTGTTGATCACCTGTCATAAGAGGTGGTTAAAGTGTATCCCAGGGGCTTTCAACTTGAAAGTGAGAGTTAGTGACCACTAGGTGACCCACCCCAGCATTGCATGGTGGCCTTGCATATTAAACATCTCCGTATTTACTAAGTTATGTGGCTCTCGATCTGGACCCAACACAAACAAATTTTCTTTGTAAATAACATGTGACAGGGCCATGCAGAGTCAACCATGAGAAAAAAATACAATTCTCAGGTCTAGACTTGTAACATTTAGAGTTTGGCCCTGTGCTTTATTAATGGTCATACTAAAACATACTTCTACTGTTAATTGGAGCCTATTAAACAGAAATGATAGGTTGGCGGGTATCATTGGTACTCGAGGGATCAAAACAGTTTCACTGGCTCCACACCCAGTGAGGATCGTGCACTCAAGTAGAAATTTATTTAACAAATTTATTAGCAATCTTGTGCAATTGCAAAATTTTGGTGTGTTTAGGTTGCAGAGTAATAAATTTAGGGGAACCTGCCCTTAAAGTCAGTTTCTGGGGAGGAGTTCCAGCAGGCGTCAAAGAATTTAAAAGATCAGTTGGATAATGTACTGTCTCTTCTATATATCCAGGACAGTACCAACTGAATGGTAAATTTTAGATGGCACATCAAACCTAGACATCATCAAGTCATTCACTTTATGGAGTTGCTCATGAGTATACCTGAAACCAATGTATATTGCTTGAAATCTTAATGTTTAGTATGTTTACCTCTAGGGAGAGAATTCAATAGTTCAGGAGGTGTAATAATTTCATTTAACTTTACCATTTAGACAGCACACTCCTTTAGATTCATCTGTTCATTTCAATGCTGAACAATACTGACTACACTGCACCGACTGAAACCATTGGATAATTTTTGTAATCTATGGTAGAATTGTAATTCATTGCTGAAATTCTAATCATAAATTATTACGTGTTCTAACCACATTATTATATTGTTGTGCATGTCTTGTGTGATCTGTGAGCATTCGCTGTTCTCTATTAACAGAAGTTTCTCTATCTCTTTGGAATTTTACTTTGTCGCACCGACGCAGACAGGTCTTATGGCGATGATGGGATAGGAAAGGGCTAGGAGTGGGAAGGAAGCACCCATGGCCTTAATTAAGGTACAGCCCCAGCATTTGCCTGGTGTGAAAATGGGAAACCACAGAATACCATCTTCAGGGCTGCCAACAGTGGAGTTGGAACCCACTATCTCCCGGATGCAAACTCACAGCTTGCACTGCCAACTCACCCGGTCTCTCTATCTTTTTGGGACCTGTGTCAAGGGAAGATTCCCTATCTCTCTGCAAAGAGTGGTTTGGCCTTTCAGTCTCTCAACAGTCTTTTCCTTCATCATAACTTTCATTATTGCGTAGTCTCTTAGCATTTGATATATTGTATCCTATATTAGCACGTCGCGGTGGCATGATGAAATCGCAAAGGAAACAAAACCAAAGACTTTATCACAATCTATCTATATTATTTCTCAGCATGACCAATCACTGTAAAAGGAAAGAACTATACAACTTACTTGACATAAAGCATGACTTTCAGTCTCTAAACGGTCTTCTTTATCATCATAACTTTCATTCCTAGATTATCATTAGCACAATTAAAAGGAAACAAAACACGACTTTATCACAATCTATTGTATTACTCAGTGCAACCATTCACTGCAAGATACAAAACTCGTATGATGCGATATCGTCCTATAGGCAGTCTCAGCGGTCAAATTCTAAACTATAGGGCCTATGACTTGCTTGGTTGACAAACCATGGCTTTCAGTCTTATAGAAAGTGCCTGTGGTCAAATTCTACTACATCACTTACTTGACATAAACCGTGACAGCTCAGGTAATGTACAACATATATGTATTAATTAATTATACACATAAATTTTCCTCGGTAGACACTATCTATTAGTGAAAACTTGAGTAAAATCTGTCCAGTACTTCCTGAGATTAGCGATTTCAAACAGACAGAGAAAACAGACTGGCTTTACTTTATACTATGTATAGATGAGACCACTGGCTGAGGCTGGCATTGGTTTCATTTACTTGTGTCAGTCTCCTAACTATCATCTCTCCTATCCGAGCTCCCTTGGTCAATCTTCCAACTGTATTAGATTTGCAAAGCAGAGGGAGTCTTTCGTTTTCACGTCCCTCAAGGCCCATCTCTTTGGATTCTCTTAGATTCCATTTAATACCTGTTCTATTTAAACATTAAAAAGGATGGGAAAGGAACTGCAGCCTTCACTCTCTCCTTTCTTATCATTTAATTCTGCTTTTGTTTACGAACATTGTGAATTTACCCTACTATCACTGTACTGGATTTCAAACAGCCTGGACCAATCAACATTATCAAACAACTTTTCCAGATCTATAAAAAGCATCATCCAACTTAAATTGTTGTCAGAGTTAGTTTTGTACTCTATTTTGTTACATTTATCTATGTCCCTAATAACCCCAATGGCTGTTAGAATAGAATTTTGTATCTTTAAGCATATCCATCCCTATCCCCAGATTGAAGAGGGACACATTTTAATGGCAAATTATTCAAAATTTTGAAATACTATGTGGATGAGACTTGGTTCAAAAGATAGCATGTGACATAATCTTTCACTTCAAAGAGCAGAACGTATATTGCAACTCTTATTTCTGGATTTATTGTTAAAAAACCTTAAAATCTGTCCCTATTCACCCCAGTTTACGGTAACAAAATAATGACCTTTATACTGACTTTCAGTGTACTAAGTTTGAAGACATATTGAAATTTAGAGAAATGGTGTTTCTCTTCACCACTCAAAAATGTTACTACCATAGTTTGCTCGGATTCTTCTTCCACCTATTGCTGATGACTGAAATACATTTATTTCTGCTTCCCCCATGTGGACGCAGCTAAAAAGACAAAGCTTACATAAAAAGTCCACTGACAACTACAAAGCTCATGTAAAATATGTCTCTAAATGATTTTTATACCATATTATACCTACTGCTCGGTAAAAAATCACATCAATTAATTTTGAAACCCTTGAGGAACTCCTTATAGGACAAAGATATAGCTAAGAGTATAAATGATTTCTTACTATTGTTAATCAGCCTTTCAGGGCCGCTAACCCAATGTCCTTAATAAATTGGTTATCCAAATTAAATTTCTAGCAAAAGTTGCTCCTATCATCAATCCTAATACTGTAAGTCTATGGAGTCCAGATGACATTTCTCAGCGTAATATGGAATTGTAGGTTCACATATATCACATTTCTCCTTGTATACATCATGTGGTTGAGTAGATGATGCCTTGGTACTAATTGAGCTCGGTGGTATGGTTATCATGTCAATCCAGTAACTTGACCCAGTCTGAGACAATCCATATACATCCTCGTAGACTGTGTATTGCTTTCCTCTTACAGCATCGGCAATCATAGATCTTATACGATGATGTTAATTCCATAGTGTGTCATTAATACTAGAACCCCTGGAGAGGTCAAAATGACTGCTACACTTTTTCCAAACTCAATTTTGACTACAGTTTTTACTGTAGGATATTGAGTTGCAGTGACTTTTCCTGATTAGTGGTCAAGAAAATCCATATTAAATATAATTAATTTTGCATCAATGGATGGAGCATTAGTAACGGGTATACCTATGATCACCGGAGCAGTCATTTTGACCGCTGTATTAATTATCATAATAAAATGTATTATAACACATATCTCTCATTGAGATATAATATCTAATTGTCCTATCAACAATGGTAATGTTAAAAAAGACAACAATGGAACTCAGATATATTAAGAATTGTATGAGCATTATGTCCGCTGCGTCTCCGGTAGTGTTATCATTCGTCACAGCACAGTAAAACTGTGTCGTAAACCATCAGTTGCTGAGTCTATTGAATGGCATTCGTGAAGATTTATGTCTGATGTAGAATGTGGTCCAGATATAAAGGAAAGAAAAAATGCATACGAAGATTACTACCGGTCAAGTGATAACTCTGAAAGCAGTGATTCAGATTACGCTGAAAACAGGATTGTTCAGGCTGAAGGTAAGATGATATTAGTATTATTATAACTATCAGCATAACAAGTTTGGTGAAATCATGTCAGCATTTTCCGGGATTGTAGGCCGTGGTCCAGGGGCGAGTGAATGTCCCGACATTTCACCGAAGTTAAAAATTAAATAATTGAAAGAGGTTCAACCTATTCAATACATAGGAAAGAAATGTAGTGATTACATTTTATTTAATAGTAAAAATAAATGGGACCGGTTTCGACCCTAGTCCAGGTCATCGTCAGCCGAAAAAACATGTAAAACAATGCATATGAAAAAGAAAAAGATTAATTAAACTCTGGATCGGTATAAGATGAAACAGTACATAATATTAAGAATGGTAGTATGGCACACGCAATGATAGGCGACATTGCTTTCTTCTGGTCTGCCGCGGCTATCGTGTCCTTCAGGGTTAGAGCTTTCAAGACTGGAAACCAGGCTTTGTTTACCCGTTCAGATTCCTCCTTATGGTTGTAGCTGTTGGTGTGCTTTAGGATTTCAATGGCTTCCCTCTGTAACCGGGCGTGATAAGACACAGTAGTTGACAGTACTTCGGTGTTGCTGTACTGTATGTCATGGCCTGCTATGTCTGTTATGCTCCTTCAGTCGTGTGGCGATGCTGCGTTTGGTAGTCCCTACATATACCTGGCCGCAGCTGCACGGGATCTTGTAGACACCTGCAGTGGAAACCTAAGCAGTTCCTGGATTTTCTTCGTTGGCCTGTATATGGTTTTAACCCCATGGGACTCCAGTAGCCTCCCTATTCTGTCAGTTACTTTCTCAATATATGGCAGAAAGGCTTTAGCTGCCGTCCGCTCCTCTTCTTTTTTCTCTGTTGTTGGACGTCTGAGATGGAGTGTTAAAATTGAAATAATAAATAAAGAGGTTCAACCTATTCAATACAAAAGAATAAGAAATGCAGTGATTACATTCTTATTTAATAATAAGTAGAAGTGGTACCGGTTTCGACCCCAGTCCAGGTCATCATTTCCTAATTTAGCGATCTTGATCTTAAGGCCCATGTAAGAGAAGGCTTTTTGTTTAGCTTGGTTAGCTTGTGCATTTAAAGATAAAAATTTCTTTGTTCCATATTGAAAAGTATCACAGTTAAAATTGAAAATAATAAATACCTGTGAATGAGGCCATGGACCACATCGCTCGGATTTTTCCCGATGACATTACCAACTTGTTCAACCACTGCCTCACGACAAGCTATTTTCTGTGGAATGGCAATTTCTATGAACAAGTGGACGGCGTCGCCATGGGCAGTCCTCGAAGTCCGGTGATAGCAAATTTCTATATGGAAAGGTTCGAAGAAACAGCACTCGAGACCGCACCACTGAAACCTAAGGTGTGGCTGTGCTTCGTAGATGACACCTTTGTGATCTGGAGCCACGGAAAGGAACAACTACAGCCGTTTTCATAGCATCTGAATAGTATTAACACCAGTATTCAGTTCACTATGGAGACAGAAAACGAGGAAAAGCTCCCTTTCCTCGATGTTCTGGTAATGAAGACTGCCGATTTAAACTTGGGACACACAGCATACCGCAAGCCGACCCACACAGACCGCTATCTTCAGAAGATGTCCAACCACCACCTACGACAAAAACACGGAGTGATTAAGACGCTAGCCGACCGTGCTAAGAGAATTTGTCAACCACAGCACTTAAACGAAGAACTCAGCCACCTCAACAGCGCCCTACTCTCTAACGGGTACAGCCCTATAGATATTCAGCGAGCACTCCATCCCAGACGTCCAACAACCAAGAAAAAAGAAGAGGAGCGGACGGCAGCTAAAGCCTTTCTGCCGTATATTGAGAAAGTAACTGACAGAATAGGGAGGCTACTGGAGTCCCATGGGGTTAAAACCATATACAGGCCGACGAAGAAAATCCAGGAACTGCTTAGGTCTGCCAAAGACAAGCGCCATCCCCTCTCTACAGCAGGTATTCAATGTAACAGTGTAGTGTGCAATTTGTAGATCAAAGATGGGCAAATGTAGGTTGATATCACAGTAAATTTCTGGAGTGGTTTTAGTAGTGGAGTTGATGCTAATGTGTCTAGTTTACTCTTACATTTTTCCATTGTTAATTTAGCATCAATTACAGTAGCATTGTGATAGTTCACTCCGAGATAGCGGATTGTCTCTTCAGGAGTTATAGATCTAACTATCTAATGTTAAGAGACTTGTAGGAAGGACTTCCTTTTACTATGGAAATTGATTTAGAATTGTTGACTTTGATTGTTAGGCCAATTTCTTTGAATCTTTGGATGGAAATTTCAGCGATCTTTCTAGCTGAAGTCTGTTTTTTTGCTACCATTAACGTGTCGTCAGCAAAGCCTAGAATGGTTATATTAGGAAGGCCTGGCATTATGCAATATCCATATCCTTACTGGAACTCTGTTTATGAAAGTTCTTCTAAAATGGGGTCAGCTGCAATGTTTAAAGCACAGGTGATAAGGGAGAACCCTGAATTATACCTTTATTGAAAACAATTGGTTTGGTATATCATAGAGTTGTGATAGGAAAATTGAAAGTGGGAAAGATTGAAAAAACCCCGTTAACCCAATCGCATCATTTGACGACCCTAGCTTGCAAAAGTTCTTTGTGGCATATGAATCCAGCGATGCACTGCTGTATATCAATACATGTAGTTCAGTTACTAACTCACAGATGCCACTTGTATGCATTCTGAGCTGAAGTTTAGACATGTGACTTCAGTTATTTCCCATGCTCCAGGTTATCACACACTTCTGGAACAAGAGATATAAGAATCTTTGTTCATATTATTTCGCTCACGTCAGTTGCAATCATTTAAAGATAAAAATTTCATTGTTCCGTATTGAAAGTATTAACGTTAAAAATTAAATAATTCTTATTTAATAGTAATTAGAAATGGGACCAGTTTCGACCCTAGTCCAGGTCATTTATTATTATTTAATTTTTAACGTTTTAAAGTTGCAATCATGGTGTCAAGCAGATGTGTTGGTGTTTATGAAGATGGAATACGAAAGCTAATAGTGTTTTAGAGAGTGATTATGAAGACGGTGATGTTTGTGATGACGAAATAGGTCTTAGTTCGAGTTCGAGTGATGCGTGTAATAGTGCTGATGACACGGAAAGTGATACAAATGATGATAGTGGGCCAAGCCTTTCGAAACGAGTTCGTACCTCAATTAGAAGAATGTTTTGAGGTGTATCACACTCAGCAGACGTACAAGAAAAGCTGCAATGGTAAGCTTATTCCTTCATTATTATGCATGCATATTTTCAGAAAGGAATCTTTACTGGTTGGTTTTGTATGATTTTTTAAATAATACTCTGCAGACGCCTGCCATACTGCGGGATTTAAATGTGTTTTCTCAGTGAACTGCTACGGTATTTAAATAGGATGCAAATGGGTTAAGAAGAGGGAAAAGAATTAAAGTATGGAAGTTGAAGGAGAAAAGCATACAAGAAGAATTTCAAAGGGAAATAATACCCTTGGTATCCAGGATGGAGATGGGGTATGTTGAAGATGAATGGAAAAGATTTAAGGAAGCACTGGCTGGATGTGCAGAAAAGGTGTGTGGTAGAACATCAGGAAATGTGAAAGACAAAGTGACAAATTGGTGGAATGATGAGGTAAAGATTAAAGTGAAGGAAAATAAAATGGCAAGGAAAGCATGGAAAACATCTAAGACAGAAGAAAGTAGAAGAAAATATGTGGGAGCAAAGAATTTCACCAAGAAAGTAGTGGAGGAAGAAAAGAGGAAAAGCTGGGCCTTATTCACACAGAAATTGAGAGATCAATCAGTCACTACTGATCTGCATTTAGGGCAGTCACCCAGGTGGCAGATTCCCTATCTGTTCTTTTCCTAGCCTTTTCTTAAATGATTGCAAAGAAACTGGAAAATTATTGAACATCTCCATTGGTAAGTTACTCCAATCCCCAACTCCCCTTCCTGTAAACGAATATTTGCCCCAATTTGTCCTCTTGAATTCCAACTTCATATTGTGATCTTTCCTACTTTTAAAGACACCACACATACTTATTCGCCTACTAATGTCATTCCACGTCATCTCTCCACTGACAGCTCGGAACATACCACTTAAATACAAAGTATGTTACAAGTGTTATTTTAATATCCACCTATTCAATACAACGCTTGTAACATACTTCGTATTTACGTACATTTCAATACGGACCTAACATGAGAATTATAACGTGTAACATACCACTTAACGTTAAAACTGAATAACTGAAAAAGAGGTTCAACCTATTCAATACATAAGAGAAAGAAATGTAGTGATTACATTCTTATTTAATAGTAATTAGAATTGGGACCGGTTTCGACCATAGTCCAGGTCATCGTCAGCCGATCAAAACATAAAAAACATGAAAAACAATGCATATGAAAAAGAAAAAGATTAAGTGAACTCTGGATCGGTATAAGAGGCAATATAAAATGATGATGGGGGTAGAAACTGTGAGTCACTTAAAAGAAAACAGTGTGTAATTTTATGAATGGTAGTACGGCACACGCAATGATAGGTAAAGTCTCACAATGTTTATGAACAGCGGAGAACAGTCAAATGGGTCAGTTTTTACACACCGTCAGGCACAAAGTCACAACACTATCGAACAACATATGAAGATCTATCAATATGTTAAAGTCGAAGACGAATAGATTTATAGAAGCAAACTGCCAGTTCCCGGTGATCAGCGCGGCACACTCAAGGTCATGTGCTGTAGTCTCGAATGCCAAAGTAGAATGGGGAATATCCTGAAGATCCAGTATTTGCCTCGGTTGCGGGAAATTAAGTACGTATATATAGATACATACAACGCAATTCAGTATAATTGAATGAGTAATTGTGTTACTGCTGAATTCTTGGAAGACAGTTGACTTGAAAAAACAATTGTAAAAAGAAAAAAATATAGTAAAGAGCGCAATATCGGAAAAACAAATTGAAACATATATGCACAGTGCGCTATTTTTAAAATGAAAAAATTCAGGTCATGATTGAAGTAGTCGAAGTCGGCGCAAGACATGAGTTAAAATTTGAATGAGGAGAACCGAAATGAAGGTGGTGGGTTTTATTTTTTATTTTTAGAAAAGGTAGAATAAATTAATAGAGGAAGAGGGATAGTGAAATAAGAGAAGAATAAAAGAAATTGAAGTTAAATGGTGTTGAGGAAGGATAAGATAGGGAAATGAAGGAGGGGTAGTTTAGGGTGGGTTATTGAAGGTAGAAAATGTGGGTAGGAACTTTGTAAGGCATGGAAAATAGAATTGGGGTTTTGGAATTTGGAATTTTTGAAAAGAAGAATTAGAAAGTCGAAAAGGATGCTGGGTTTTTCAGAAATATCGTTTAGATTGAAATTAGGGTTGAAGTACTGGTCAAGGTGGATAAAGCAATTTTCAGTAATGTAGGGGGCCTTTGTTAATGATTTTAAGTATTTTCATGTCATTGTCAATATTGGTGAAACTATGCTTGGAGTCTTGTATGTGTTGTCCTATGGCGGAGAATCTGTTGTATTTAATGGCGTTGATATGTTCGGAGTATCTGATATTGAAGTTGCGGCCGGTTTGTCCGATGTAGGAGGAATTGCAGTTGTTGCATTTGAATCTTTAAATTAACATACCACTTAGTCGAGCAACTCTTTTCTTCCAAGTCTTCCCAGCCCAAACTTTGCAACATTTTTGTAACGCTACTCTTTCGTTGGAAATCACCCAGAATAAATTGAGCTGCTTCTCTTTTGATTTATTCCATTTCTTGAATCAAGTAATCCTGATGAGGGACCCATACGCTGGAACCATACTCTAGTTGGAGATCTGTACCCTTTATTTCCAATCATATTTATGTGATTGCCCCAATGAAGATCTTTCCTTATATTAACACCTAGGTACTTACAATGATCCCCAAAAGGAACTTTCACCCCATCAACGCAGTAATTAAAACTGAGAAGACTTTTCTTATTTGTGAAACTCACAACCTAACTTTTAACAGCGTTTATCATCATACCATTGCCTACTGTCCATCTCACAACCTTATCGAGGTCATTTTGCAGTTCCTCACAATCTTGTAACTTATTTATTACTCTGTACAGAATAACATCATCTGCAAAACCTTATCTCTGATTCCACTTCTTTACACGTATCATTGATATATTTAAGAAAACACAAAGGTCCCATAATACTGCCTTAAAGAATTCCCCTCTTAATTATTACAGGGACACATAAAGCTTCGCCTACTCTAATTCTCCGAGTTCTATTTTCTAGAAATATAGCAACCCATTCAGTCACTCTTTTGTCTAGTCCACCTGCACTCATTTTTGCCAGTAGTCTCCCATGATACCCTATCAAATGCCATAGATAGGTCAATCGCTGAGTCCATTTGACCTCCTGAATCTAGGATATCTTGTGGGATCCTACAAGTTGAGCTTCAGTGGAATAACATTTCCTAAACCCAAACTGCCTTCTATCAAACCAGTCATTAATTTTGCATACATGTCTAATATAATCAGAAATAATGCTTTCCCAAAGCTTACATGCAATGCATGTCAAACTGACTGGCCTGCGATTTTCAGCTTTATGTTTATCGCCCTTTCCTTTATACAAAGGGGCTACTATAGCAACTTTACATTCATTTGGTATAGATCCTTCATGCAAGCAATAATCAAATAAGTACTTCAGATATGGAACTATATCCGAACCCACTGTCTTTAGTATATCCCCGAAACCTTATCAATTCCAGCTGCTATTCTAGTTTTCAACTTTTGTATCTTACTGTAAATGTCATTGTTGTCATACGTAAATTTTAATACTTCTTTAGTGTTACTCACATCCCCTATCTGAACATCATCCTTGTAACCAACAATCTTTACACACTGCTGACTGAATACTTCTGCCTTTTGAAGATCCTCGCATACACACTCCCCTTGTTCATTAATGATTCCTGGAATGTCCTTCTTTGAACTTGTTTCTGCCTTAAAGTACCTATACATACTCTTCCATTTTTCACTCAAATTAGTTGGCCACCAATTATTATGCTTGCCATCATGTTATCCTTAGCTGACTTCTTTGCTAGATTCAATTTCCTAGTAAGTTCCTTCAATTTCTCCTTACTTCCACAGCCATTTCTAACTCTATTTCTTGCCAACCTGCACCTCCTTCTTAGTCTCTTTACTTCCCTGTTATAATATAGAGAATCTTTACCATTCCTTACCACCTTTAAAGGTACAAACCTATTTTCACATTCCTCAACAATTGCTTTAAACCCATCCCAGAGTCCGTTTACATTTTTATTTACCATTTTCCAACGATCATAGTTACTTTTTAAAATCTCCCTCATGCCTGTTTTATCAGCCATATGGTACTGCCTAATAGTCCTAATTTTAATACCTTCCTTTCTTTCACATTTATTTTTAACTACGACGAAAACAGCTTCGTGATCACTAATACCATCTATTACTTCGGTTTCTCTGAAGAGCTCATCTGATTTTACTAGCACCACATCCAGAATACTCTTCCCTCTAGCTGGTTCCATCACTTTCTGAATCAGATGCCCTACCCATATTAACTTATTTGCCATTTGTTGGTCATGCTTCCTATCGTTCGCATTACCTTCCCAATTGACATTTGGTAAATTGAGATCACCCGCTACAATCACGTTCCTTTCCTTATCGTTTCCCATACAGCCGATTATCTTATCAAATAATTCTGAATCAGCGCTTGCGCTACCCTTTCCCAGTCTGTATACTCCAAAGACATCAAGTTGCCTATTATCTTTATAGAAGAACCTTACACCTAGAATTTCATGATTGTCATCGTTAACTTTTTCGTAGCTTACAAATTCTTCTTTCACCGGAATGAATACTCCCCCTCTTACCATTCCTATCCTATCTCTACGATACACACTCCAGTTCCGTGAGAAAATTTCTGCATCCATTATATCATTTCTCAGCCATGATTCAACTCCTATTACAATATCTGGTAAGTATATATCTATTAAATTACTTAATTCTATTCCTTTCTTTACAATACTTCTACAGTTCAGCACTAACATTTTTATGCCCATCCCTATTTGATTTCCAGTTCCTTGCTACCTTACCACCGCTCTCTAGGCCACGCCGTTTCCCTGAATGTACCTCCCTATAACCCTTCTAAACAAATTTCCTAACTTATATGTACCACTGCAGTTTAAGTGAACACCATCTGAGCGCAGATCCCTATCTCCTACCCACCCATTAGGGTCTAGAAATCTTACTCCCAGTTTCCCACATACCCACTCCATAATCTCATTTAAATCCCCAATCACCTTCCAGTCAGTATGACTCCTACACAGTATTCCACTGATAACAATCTCCGCTTTCTTAAACTTCACCAGTGTTGCATTTACCAGATCCCATACATCCCCAACTATGTTGGTACTTATATCTACTTGTCTTATGTTGTTAGTACCAACGTGAAACACTCCCACCTTCTTCTTCTCTTCTAAATCCTCAACATCTCCCTTAACCTAATTCCTGGATAACACTCTACCCTGGTACCCTTTCCTCCACACACTTTCCCGACATGTCTAACAATGGAATCCCCCATGACCAGAGCCTCAACCCTACCCAACTCATTTGATCCCCTTCCCTCCTGGTCAGTCCTATCTTTCTTGACAGCTGCAGAAGCTACTTCCTCCTCCCCTTTCTCTATCCCATGACCCTGTTCCACCTGTCTTTTCCTATCCACTACACATTTCCCTTTCCCACCTTTTCCTCCTACTTCCACACTTCTCAACAACAGTTCCCTGTTCCTAATCTTCCCTCGGTTGTTCTACCTGCAGTGACTCGTACCGATTTCTCACAGACACCTGTCCTGAATTCTGATCCTGAATGGAGCCCTTAGCCTGCAATCTCCTTCCCCTTAAAACATTAGACCACCTGTCTTCTACAACTCCTCCCTTTCCTTCCCATCCCTCTTTTACACCTACTGTATCCTGTACATTGTTTGAGGGAAGCCCCTTCCTGTCCTCGGAGAGAATCCTAATTATCTCCCTCAAACTCTCCAACTCCTCCCTCATACTCCTTAATGCCTGGTCACACCTACAGTTCCTACACTTGCACTCCTTAATCATTCTTTACTGAGTAATGAAAAGAAAAGGAAAATAAGATAACTTATTCTGTGCAAAATAAAAATGAAAGGAAAGAAATATTGTCTAGGATAGTTCACAAAGATCACACGACAATAAGGTAATTAATATAGGCTACTACAATACTATTTAGTTTTACGATTTTTTTTCCTACAACACCCTAACAGGATGAAAATTGCTGTTAATTACTGGAAACAGAGAATACAGTGGAACCTCGATTATCCGTTCCCGGAAACTACGTTTTCCCAGATTATGCATTCAAATTACGTGGTCCCGCGTGCATCGTAATTAAATCACGTTGTAAAAATCCCTCATCTGTTCCTCGAAGAAACGATTTCCCGGGTCAACCGTCCAGAAATTTCAGTCCTATGGCTGCTAAATCCTCGATTAAGCGTTTTTCAATAAACTGTATCTCATGAAAGGACGCCTATGGCATACTTATGGATCTTGGCGTTAAGCCCCGTCATTATGATAATCAAAGCAAGTACTGTAGCCTACTGGAAAAGCGATCGGCGGTGAACTTACATAAGGGACCATCTTAGCATCGCATTCAGGTGGTATTGTTTAGAGAATCTCGGAAATCATAAAACAGAGAGTAGCCACAATAACTGCAAGGAGACAGCGCATTTCGACAACTCTACTTGAAGACGGAACAAGTTTCATCAAATGTTCGCACTTATAAAACGTCTACATTATGTCCACGGCTAGATGTTTATATTTTACTTTCTTCGATTGTATTGCCGAACAGGTTTTCGACACTTTCCTCAGGGCACTGTATAGCAACTGGGCTTTCAGGCAGGAATCGAAACTACTCCTTCTTAACACAAATGTAATACGGTACGTGATTATGTTATCGAGACCAGAACAGATGTTGCACCTCACGTTTAAAAAAGCCATGGGAGGACTTGGGATTGCCTATTATTGTTTTGGTTCTAATGTAAGACTGGAAATGTTACGTTTTCGTGTTAAAATACAAGAAACCGCAGT
Organism: Anabrus simplex; assembly: GCF_040414725.1. NCBI lineage: Eukaryota > Metazoa > Arthropoda > Insecta > Orthoptera > Tettigoniidae > Anabrus > Anabrus simplex. The sequence goes on from NC_090275.1 coordinate 83,689,193, forward strand.
CATTTTATTTGCGCAAATTACATTATAAAAATTTCGTGTGGCTATTTCTAGCCGAGTGCAGCCCTTGTAAGGCAGACCCTCCGATGAGGGTGGGCGGCATCTGCCATGTGTAGGTAACTACGCGTTATTGTGATGGAGGATAGTGTTATGTGTGGTGTGTGTGTTGCAGGGATGTTGGGGACAGCACTAACACCCAGCCGCCGGGCTGAGTGGCTCAGACGGTTGAGGCGCTGGCCTTCTGACCCCAACTTGGCAGGTTTGATCCTGGCTCAGTCCGGTGATATTTGAAAGTGCTCAAATATGTCAGCCTCGTGTCGGTAGATTTACTGGCACGTAAAAAGAACTCCTGTGGGACAAAATTCCGGGACATCGGCGTCTCTGAAAACCGTAAAAGTTGTTAGTGGGACGTAAAGCAAGTAGCGTTGTTATTATAACACCCAGCCCCCGGGCCTTTGGAATTAACCAATGAAGGTTGAAATCCCCGACCCGGCTGGGAATCGAACCTGGGACCCTCTGACCATTTAGCCGAGTCGGACGCAAATTACATTTAAATGATTTGAATCATTTCCAACTCGTACTGACATGTGCAGCGGGCACACTTTCCAGCTGAGCTCAAGGTCACGAATAACTAATTTCTGAAGTTTTGATGATTTTTTCCTCTTTCCAATTTGATTGGATTAGTGACGGGCAGAATTGAATATAATGCATTCGGAAACTTTTGAGAATCGATACTTACATTCGAAACCATGATCTCGAGTTCAACATAGCCTTTAAAAGTCGATGTAGGCCTAATTTACGCGGTACAAGATTACCAGAAACTGATTACGAACAGTATACCAGAGACCAAATTACAATGGAAAATTTAAAAAAAGAAGGGATTTTGCCATCATGTTGGGTGCTTTTGTATCTAATGCCCTTTATTTTATTACATGAGAGAATTAAGAACTACCTGTGGTCAATTGTCGTTTGGTTTGGCGTTATTGGATTTTTCGAAGAATTGGCTAATCAAAGTGGCTGAACTGAAAGCAGTTTTCACGGGAAACTGACGAAGATTCCCCTGTAAAATTGAAGATAAAGTATTGAGATTTTAAACTCCTGTACCGGTAATTAATGTTTGATGCCGGTTTCGCGGTCTAACTTGCCAGCTTCTCATTCGGAGGGCCTGGGTTCAATTACCGGCCAGGTCAGGCAATTTTACCTGGATATAAGGGCTGGTTATCGGTCTACTCGGCATACATGATTACCTTTAAGCAGCTATCTAATGGCGAGATGGCGACCCCGGTCTAGAGAGCCAGGAATATCGGCCGAGGGGATTCGTCACACTGACCATGCGTCACTTCGTAATCTGCAGGCCTTCAGGCTGAGCAGCGGTTACTTGGTAGGCAAAGGCCCATTGGGGTTGTAGTTTGGTTTGGTTTAGGAGTTTTTGTAAGATTATAATTGTACATATTTCATTTTTGTGATGTTTAGCCAAATTGTTGATGGTTTTCATTCATTCCCAGATTTTCCGTTTTCCCGTGTTGTACGTTTTATTTTCAGGGTCCCTCCAAAAACGGAGAATTGAGGTTCCACTATAAAACACAAAAATGACACAATTCTAAACTGCAGTTAAGTCAACCCTAATTACTACAACAGAATTCTAGTAAGACAGTTACTACAGATACCACAGACACTATACTACACAAATATTTCACAATAATAGAATAAACACACTATTTTCTATTAAGATACTATAATACACTACAATACCAGTAATTTTCAACTACATTCAGACGTATTCTAATTACAACAGGTTATTACTAAACACAAACAGAAAAGGAAATTACAATTAAAGTTCAAAATTCGCAAGACGGGTTTACTTTGACCACTTTTTCAGAAAATTTTTGACAGGATCTAGGGGGAGAGTCATGAAGCTTACAAAAATAGCACTGAGTGGGTTTAGTTCCATATCTTTATAAAATGTATCTCTGAAAGTCCCTTCTCCCAGCTGAAGAGATTACTGGTATATTCAACCATTTTTATGTTTCCTGTTACTTTGCTACCAAAACTACGTGCGACTTATTCCAGTTGCATCGTGCAGATCATATGTCAGAAAAGGGTTTAAATAAAGAAGGTACGTTGTCCAATTATCTCTAATGATATCAAGTCTTTCATTTCAACTTCAAGTTGAGAAACAAATGTAGCAGAGTGAAATGTTCCGAGTGTGACTCATTGTTAAGGTTATTGGGGCTGGTCAAAGCAAATACAGTGGAGACAATATGAGACACTCAGCGAGATATCAAGGGACAGCTATTAGAGCTCTCTCTAGCAGATTGACCTGAGAACTACTGATTCTGTCATAAGAGCACGTGTATTTGTGTGTGAAGTTTTTGGTGTTATTTATGAGTTTTCAGTGAGTTGACATAATTAAATAGTAGTGTGTATCATTCCTTGATATCTCCTCTCAACATGAGGGGAAAGGTATGTGCTGTGTTTGGCTGCAGTAATTATGAAGTAGAGAAGAAGGCGCGGTCTTCCTTCCATATCCCTCGAGACAAGAAAATGTAAGTAATATTGTGTTTGCATATATATTCATCCAGTGACAAAGAGATTTTTATAGTACTTCATAATCTTCTGACCTGCTTGACCCATATTTTAATTGGCTTAAAATATAATACGCATATTTTATTGTATAGTGCAGCAGTTAACCTTCAATACTGATGTGTTGTTGTAGGTGTGATCTGTGGGTTTGATTTAATTCAGGAAAATACATATGCATATGAGTGTGGCTGGTTGTGTTCTAAGTTACCCCATTTGGAATGCCGTAATGCGTTGTCAAGCACTGAAGAAAACATGGGTGATTTAAGAAATGTACATATTTTGTTGAAACAATATAATGATGTAAATTTGCTTTACCCTAATATAATGGCAAGTATTGCTTATAGGGAAAGTTTAAATGTCTGAGGCTAAATTTATAAATTTTTTCTGTTAGTAGGCTTCAAGTAAAAAGGAAAATTAAGTAATAATAATAATGCTATTTGCTTACAACTTGTCTCCCATTTTAACAAGGCTAAATCCGGAAGTGTCGCGTATTGTCTCTACTGTATTTGGTCAAAGTAACCCACCTAGTCAATGTAAGCCACAGTCTAAACATTTACAATAATATTTCTGGGTCGAGCACACAAACGAAACCTCTTGAGTAGACGTTACTACTTTTAGGTCTTCGGAGACGCCGAGGTGCCGGAATTTAGTCCCACAGAAGTTCTTTTACGTGCCAGTAAATCTAACGACACGGGGCTGTCGTATTTGAGCACCTTCAAATACCACCGGACTGAGCCAGGATCGAACCTGCCAAGTTGGGGTTAGAAGGCCAGCGCCCTAACCGTCTGAGCCACTCAGCCCGGCAAAAGGAAAATTGTCCAGCTCTTAAATGTAAATTCATTGAATCGTGTGTGTAAGGAAAGTGCCGATATTTTTGTTGACAAGTGTTTTAATATGATGATACAATGCTTTTAAATGAGAAAAAAGAAAAATCTAGCCATGAACGTTCAGGCAGGAATGCTAAAGCTAAAAAAAAAAAAAGTAATGCATAAATGAAAGATCAAGCCCTTTCGCAGCAGTCCATTTCACATCTTGATTATATTCTAATTTTAGTCTTTAAATAATAACCTGTTAAATAATTTTTCATTCATTTATCCAGAATTGCTTTAGCACGTTTGAAGTTAATATCTTAGAAACACTTTCTAGACGTAATTTATTTATCCATTTCCATTGATATTTTAATTTAGCGCGAAATTTCAGGTCAAGCCACTAGGAGCGCCACTTACGACTTGACTCCCATTTTAACAAGGCTAAATCCGGAGTGTCGAGTATTGTCTCTACTGTATTTGGTCAAAGTAACCCACCTAGTCAATGTAAGCCACAGCCTAAACATTTACAATAATATTTCTGGGTCGAGCACACAAACGAAACCTCTTGAGTAGACGTTACAACACCGCAGATCCAAGTGTTCTAAAGGCAGAAATGGCAGATGTAGAATCAAGGAAATTGTCAATTACCAAGGCAGCTGCCCATTACAAAATAGCAAAAGGCACTCTCATGAATAGACTTCACAACAAACATTCACTAGCCGTGGGCAAGCCTACTGCATTTAGCAAAGAAGAGGAGGATTCATTTGCTGACCATATCATTGTTTTAGGTCAGTGGGGATTTCCCTGCGTTACTCTGGACATTTGTTGTTTAGCTAAACGATATTTAGATGCACGTAGAAGGAAAGTATCAATATTCGGTAAGAATAATTTACCAGGTACCAATTGGGTGTGTTCCTCCACTGAAAGACATAAACTACGTCTAAACTACAGACGTTGCCAGAACATTAAACTAAAGGCAGCCTTACACCTGAGGCCATCAAGGAGTATTTTGAACATTTAAAAGTTTCCATGCAAGACAATAGTACAAACTCAAAGGTGCCACCACCAGAGCGTTTATTCAATTATGATGAGACTAATCTGTGCGATGACCCTGGTACTAAAAAAGTGTGTGTTTAGGCAAGGGATAAAATATCCAGAAGCATCAGAGACAGCACTAAATCAAGTATTTCACTGATGTTTTGTGGCTCAGCAGCTGGATAGCTACTACCTCGATATGTTAAAAAATCAGAGTATTTATGGCAAACATGGATGGAAGGAGGACCACTTGGAACAAGCTATAACAGCAGTTGTTCAGGTTGGTTTGATTCCAATATTTTTACAGATTACTTTACACAGTTATTCATACCACATGTGAAGAAACTGAATGGCAAGGTAGGTATTGGAGAGAATTTGTCTAGCCATTTTACTCCAGAAATAATTAGATTGGCAACAGAAAATAACGTATCATTTCTCTGCATCCCTAAGAATTCTACACATATTTGTCAACCACTGGACGTTGCTTTTTATGAACCTCTCAAGAAGTATTGGGGAAATATCCTAGATGAATGGAAGGAAGGATTGTGTGAAGAAATCCCAAATACTGTCAAAAGATGCCTTTCCAACATTGCTGAAGACACTATATGAAAAAGTGAAAGGTCCAGATAGTGTGAGTGAAAATCTCGTCAGTGGATTTCGTAAGTGTGGTATTTATCCACTTAATGCTGACGTAGTTTGTAGTCGCTTGCCTTCTGAACTTCCAAACGATCCAATGCAGTATCTCCAAATGTATCAGACACTGTTGTTAAAATGCTAAGCGACATGCGATACAAAGCCAAAGAAAATACCACTAACAGTAGGCCTCGAAGATGGAGAATCAAAGTTAATGTAACCCCAGGAATGAGCCTGTGTATTGAAGACATTGAATACTATGAAGGAGAGGCAACATTGGCAATAAAAGTCCTTCATCCTTTGGGATCGCTGCAGATCATCCTCCTTACTTGGACAGTGACACAAAAGAAGAATCGTTCAACAATGAAAATAATGAGCCTTCTGCAAAGGATTCTTCATGTCATGCGAAGGTTGAAGATTTTGTGACAGTCAAGATCCCGACAGTGCACAAATCGGAGAAATACTCCATTGGACAAATCACTGAAGTTTGCATCAATGACTCAGGATATGTTGTGAAATTTCTAAAGAGACAGAAATCCAAATTTGTGTGGCCAGATCATTTTGTTGAAAGCGAAGAAATTATGTTATCCTCACCAGACCCGATGTACTGAAATGAGTCTTTAAATTTCTTCAGCATGAAATAGAGTGCTTCAATATTAACTAACATTTGTGATAATAAACAGTAATAACAGTAGTAAATTTATTTGAAATGCCACAGGAATATGTTGTATGGATGTTTATATCTGAATAAAGTATATTTTTTTCCCTAAATTAAGTTTGACTTTAATTTTGTATTTGTGTAAAAATTTTCTTTGAGAACAACAGGTTGGTACTCATATTCACCAATAAATGATCTCTTAAAAAAAAAAAAAAAAAAAAAAAACCCTCTGTGGTAAATCCCATTTGCATGGTAACTTTGACTGGTTACTAAAGGGCTGTTTACTGATGCATAGTGCAAGATTAATACATAGTCACCACAGATTGTTTACAGGAAGTGTTAGCCCCTAAACTTTATTTCTTCAGGCAACATTCAGAAGTTTTGTAAATGTAATTTGAATAATAATTTCGGTCAAAGTATACCCATCTGATGGTACTCAAAATAATAGAATAAGCACTCTAATAAGTTACTATAATACACTATAATAATTTTTAAACTACGTTCAGACGTATCCTAATTACAATAGGTTACCACAAATAGAAATGAAAATTCCAATTAGGCCTAAAGTTAGAAATTCGCAAGAACTACTCAAGGATTACCAACAAAGTTAAACACGTAGACAGATTTATATTATTACTACTTTACCCAACTATGCTGTATTAGAAATGAAACCTGCCATTTGCACAAAGATACACACAAATATAACAGGCAAGATACTATCTAATATTTTGTATCTACACTACAATTCTCACTGAAATGTGGTTATGTGATTATTACAGAGGGTGGATTACTATTATTTTCCCTACTCTGCAGGACGGAGAATAAAAGTGTCCTTCTGAAAAATATGAGGTTGTTTACAATAATAACTCAAAAATATTTCTGTCAAAACTAAGCTAGGGACTTGAATTGCAATTATTGAGGTGTAGGAACTTGTTTTTATTAGCTAACCGCTCATAAATACTGAAAGATCGAGGGTGTGAAATATAAATTACGGATACTTTAACTGCCAACTCAGAACTACAAATGATCAGAATACAAGAATCAACTGATTTTTATTTATATTTTCTTGATACACTACACCTTTTGTTCACGACTGTAGCCAACAGTGCCAATATTTGAATACAAAGAGCGATAATAATCAATAACAATACGACTGTTAACTATTTCGCCAGTGAAATACTGTATATTGTGTTGAAATTCTCCCTTTAAACAAAAATGACAACAGAATCGCGTTATTTAAAGAAATTATTACCTTTATGATAGGTAGAACCGTTGAACTACTATTTGAAATACCCTGACAAATGCCTGCACTAATAGACTATAACCGCTGCCAAAGTTACGACTCTTTTTAATATTCAGTCTTTGTAAGTATTTTATCAACAAACCTACTGATATTTTAAAAATAATATTAAAAAGAAAGAGATATTTCTTCTTTCACGCAGTCCTAAATTACAGGTTGTAATCTAGCGAACGCCTACAGTACTACTCAGTGTGAAAATTGTAAATACCACTAATCGCAGATTACTACAAACACTAAACACCAATATTTGTGGAACTAAATGTATCACACACACAAAATATGCTAAATTTCTACAACTATTAACTACTTTATCACTGAGATAATACAGAGCTCTTGGAACAGTCATCCACTCGCTAGTGCATCCAACAATGGACTCCCATGATATGCAGGGCAGCAAGAAATTACTGTATGGTATCTTAAGAAACAAAAAGAAGATCAAGTAAACAACCAGATTTGTGAAGGATGAAGGTGGCAAGAGTATTTTCAGAAGTTGCTGAACATGACAACTAATGACAGTCATTCAGTGGATGACCAGGAAAGGCAATTAGTTGATAAAGAAATGGATAAAGAAATTACAATGAATGAAATTTAAATGGCAGTAAGAAAGATGAAGAATGGAAAAACTGCTGGAATAGATGAAATTTCAGTGAAGATGGAGCTGTAGGCATGCAGTGGACATTATCGAGTTCTCCGTATTTTCTGGGAGAATAAAGAGGTCCCTGAGGATCGGCAAAAAGGAATAATCATCCCAATTTTCAAGAAAGGCGATAAGAAAGTATTGAAGAACTACAGGGGAATTACTCTGATATCCCATGTTGCTAAGATAATGGAGAGGATACTGGAAAGTAGGATTAGGTTGAGATTTGAAAATCAGATACAGGAAAATCAGTTTGGTTTCAGAAGTGGTTTCAACAATAGAGCCCATTTTCATTACAAGACAACCAATGGAAAAGCAATGGGAGTATGGGAATGATATGGTGATGACATTCATTGACATTGAAAAGGCATCTGACATTGTCCCCAGGACTAAAGTTTGGGACAGTCTGGTGCAAAAAGGAATTGGACAGGGATTAATAAAAGTGATCATGGTAATGTACAAGGAATATTGGAGTTGTGTGCAAAAACAAGTTGGTTCAAAATCACTAGTGGGCTGAGACAGGGAAGTGTTCTATTGCCAATCCTGTTTACAACAGTAATGGATGACATAAGAACAGCAAAAGCAGCATATGGAGGAAGAGAAATTAACATCATGGTATTTGCAGATGATATTGTGATTTGGGGAGAAGAGGACATGAAGGTTCAAGAATAGTTGGATGTGGCAAATGGGAAGATCGAAGAATGTGGATTGAAAATAAGTGTAAAAAAGAGTAAAAATCTTGTTATGACTAGAGGGGAGAAAGAAGGAAAAGGTCAGATTAGACTTGCAGACAAGCTCCTGGAAGTAGTGGAGACGGTCAAATACCTGGGGAGTGAATTAATGGAGAATGCTCGACTGGATGCCGAGATTAGTATGAGGATTCAAGCTGTAGGCTGTTTCTATCATAGTGTAAGAAACATGTTATGGGACAAAGATGTGCCAATGCAAGCAAAGGGAACTATCTACAAGATGTATTACTTACCCATAACAATTTATGAAACAGAAACTTAGACAATGACCAAGAAGGATGAGAGTCAAATACAGGCAGCTGAAATGAAATTCTTGAGGAGTATGATACAGAAGAGTAGAAGAGAGAAAATAAGGAATGAGAAAATCCGGGAATAAATTGGAGTGGAAAAAATGAATGATACAACACAGAAGAGCCGACTAAGATGGTTTGGGCACATGAAAGCAAACGAGTGATGAAAGAATGCCAAAGAAGGTGATGGAAATACAAATGCAAGGAAGGAGAGGTTGCAGACGACCACGAATGAGATGGAAGGACACAATCTAATGCAGTATTATAGAAAGAAACCTGGACTGGGACACAGTGTTGGCAGAGGAGTGGTGGAAAGACTTGAAAAAGTGGAGAGGAACCATATTTGCCCCCACCCGGCTACAGCTGGATAAAGGGAAATGATGATAATGACTCTTCTCACTAGTGAATAGATGGTTGTTGGTCTCCAGTTATTTAGAACCGTGGGGTCTCCTCCTTTATAAGTAAGCATGGTTCTGGCTTTCTTAAAAATCACCAGCACCAATGTTCTTGTTAATATGGTTGTTGCAATCAATGCTATACAGTAATTTCATAACACGTGTCATGTTTAAGTGCACTCATCAATATATGGTCCGGGCCAGGGGATGTATCAACAGCTATTTTATTGATTGCATACTCTACTTCTTGTTTAGTATCTTCTAACTCTACAGATTCTACTTCAGATGTGTGTGAAATATATGTTGGCCTTTCCAAATCATTTGGAATTGAAACACGAGTGGAAAAGTAATTGCGTGTCTTATTTATATCCACCTTGCAGACCTCTTTTGTGTTGTTGATTGCCGCATGCACTGCTTTTCATCTGTGGCTGTAGTAAAGGAATAAAGTTTTTTTGGTGTTCATACTTCTCACGGCGCTTCATTCTATCTCTCTCGGTCTCCCTTTCTGGATTGCTTGAATGCGAAAATTTACGTTGATTGTTATTCAACTTTTTTCTCTGCCTTTAGCTCATCAAATTTAACTGCCAGTTGTTTTGGACCAGGAAGCTGATATACGGCTTTGAATAAGAATTCCATTAATTCCTTGACATGATTACAGAAATCATTGTCGGTACCGATATTCTGGAATTCCAACTTATATTTTTGAATCGTTTCTTTGTAGGTCTATGTTTTTTGATTTTGGGTATACCAGGTATATTCATACACTCCCCTTTATAGAGTTTACCACAATGAGGACAGGCTGTGGTGTTAACAACTTTGGTGTTAATCTGAGTTGTTGTGATTTTCCAAGGGTTCCATTTCAGATGTTATATTACCCTTATTCACAACAATGGAATTAACAATGACACGATATTCGCTATAGCGGAATATACAGTACATTAACTTATCCTGTTATGATCACTAATTACCAACTGAGAAATTTGCACATATCACTGTAGAATACGATTAAGTTTTATCTGTAGACACAAGAAGCCTAACAGACATAACCCAGCAATAAAGCATTGACCATATAATATGTAATATGAACATGGGACCTTGCTGGACTTGGTTAAAAGAGATGGACTTGAGCAGTCAGTGTTTTCATTCATCGTTATATCTTGATGGTGAGGATACAAAATAGGCCTATTAAATATTAGCACCATTGATTAAGAGCATCATCTTCCCAGGCCTATCGTAACTGGTTTGTTAGAAGGCAGTTTGAGTTTAGGAAAGGTTATTCCAGTGAAGCACAACTTGTAAGATTCCAGCAAGATATAGCAGACATTTTAAATTCAGATCAAAATAACTGTCTTGTTATTGAACTATCCAAGGCTTTTGATACGGTAAATCATGCAAGATTACTGACAAAAATTAGGGCTATTCGACTAGACAAAACAGTGGTTGAATGAGCGGCTAAATTTCCAGAAAACGTTGACGATAATAACAAGGTTGTTAAGAAATGTTACAGATCTCTTCACATGGTTACGAGGGTACTTAGGTGTTGTAGTAAAGATGTAAAGGAGAGGGCATATAAATCTCTGGTCAGACCCCAGTTAGAATATGGTTTCAGTGTAACCCTCACCAGGATTACCTTGATATGAGAACTGGAAAAGGTCCAAAGAAAAGCAACACAATTTGTTCTGGTTGATTTCTGACAAAGGAGTAGTGTCACAAAAATGTTCCAAACTTTGGGCTGGGAAGACATGCAGTGTCAAAGAGGATCAGGACAAGCAGATGGCAAAATGGAGGTCAATGATTCACAGCCCCACCCAGGAGCTCCCTAGCCAAGGGTGAAGAAGGAGGAGGAGGAGGAGGAGGAGGAGGAGGAGGAGGAGGAGGAGGAGGAGGAGGAGGAGGAGGAGGAAGAAGATGATTTTACCACGTGGAGTAGCCAGTGGAATGCCTCATTGCAACTGCCGACACCTGACAGTCAACTCCACATGGCATTCTAGGTCTTATGAGATTTTCCTGGTTATCTGTAGTTTGTTACCTAGAAGACTATTCAAGGAACACACCCTAAGGCAGCCAACATCTTGAACTTTTACTGAGTTTTACAACTACAGTTCTGTTTTCAGTACCAGCACGATTCTACATAACTTTCTCTTCCACCCACATTTTTTTTTTTTTTTTTTTTTTTTTTTTTTTTTTGAATGCAGGAATTGTAATATGGTAGTTTTACTTTAAATTAATATAATATTCAAAATAAGCACAAATTTTTAACATTGTGTTGTATACAAATGGCACTGTCATGGATCCGATCATAAAATCTATTAAAGAACACTGCAGATGATGTTTTGATCTGGGGAGAAAATGGGAGCAAAAGTAGAGGACGAAATAAACCTTTTGAATGGCAAGTTTAAAGAATATGGACTAAACATCAGTAATACAAAAATGGTTGAAATGACAATCAACAGGAAAGCCACAGTTTCAAATATTTTCTTGTTTCTAACTTCAAATACCTTGGAAGTATTGTTTCAAAAAATAAAACTGAGAAGATTTTGAAGTCCTATAAAGTATTTCTAAGTTATTGTGTTATTTTCAAGCGAGAAATCTACTCTGGGATTATAAAATACCCCAGAAAGCAAAATTGACCACGTTTCATACATACTTTATTCCAATTCTCACCTATGGGCTTGAAACATGTACCTTACATAACAAGATTAATAGTAAATCCAATCAACAGAAACAGAAATAAAATTCATCAGAATAATGAACCAAAAGAACAGGAAGGATAAGATTAGAAATGAAGCAAACAGGAAGGAGGCTGGCATCAAAATACCTGTTACAGAGGTTTTTCGGAAGACGCAGGCTACAATGGTTTGGACATGTTATGAGGACGGAGAGAATGAGAACAGCAAGGAATTAACTTGACCAAGAAGTGGAAGGGGAGAGGCCATTAGGGAGTCCAAAAAATCGATGGATAGACACAGTGAAATCAGAAGTCAGCACAAGTAATGCTAAGTGGGAGGATAGAGGAACAGAAACTATACTTCGACAGGAGATTGGAAATTGAAAATGATGATCATGACGAATGCCAAGGGACGGCAAGAAAAGTTCTCATTATTCATAAATTTGAATTGTATTTAGTTCCAGGGCATATAGAAAAAAATAAAAACAAACAAGTATAAAGATATTTATTGAACTAAACAAACGTCCAGTAACTTAATGTCAATAATTTAATATCAGAGTTTCACATAGTGGAACTGTAGGGATATGGCAATAAAATTATCTTTTAATTATACTCTATCTCTCTGTGCTCTTTTAAGAATACCCTTCATATACAATCTCAACAGTAAATAGGGTTTCTTATTTCAAGAACCAGAAATCCATTTTTCTGAATCAGGAACCCAATTTTTTGGTACAGCATTATCAATAATTACAAAATTATTATTCAGAAGAAAATCTTTTATCACTGTCAGTCCTTTCTTATTTAGATGGATCTTGTCCACTCTTCTATTTGATTCATAAAACCTGAAATGAAAAGATTTACCATCACTTTCAAGAAGAGTTACTGTCCTGTAAAAATAGAATTTGAGTTAATTCTGGCAAACAGGTAATGTCTTCTGATAACAGTAATGTGAAATTAAAATTGCATTAATCTAGGACTAACAGTAAAAGAAAAATGCAAAAATTATAAATTATTATTTATCTTATTATTTATTCATTTATCTTAGATTGATAAAATCAAAAGGAAAAAGAGGAAGACAATAGTGTTGACTGGAGGAGAAAGGAAAGGGAAGGAACTATAAAAGTAAAGGGACAAAACCTTGAAATGGTGGAGAGCTTCAAGAATTTGGGAAGCAAACTGATGCAGGATGCAGGGCTGGAAATGGAGATCAGTAAAAGCATTCAACAGGGAAATGCAGTCTATCAGAGTATGAGAAACATGGTTCAGAGGAAAGTAGTACCAATGAAGTGAAGAGGTGATATTCAAGATGTACTACTGCACAATACTGACATATGCAGCAGAGATCTGGACATTAACAAAAAGACAGGAGAATAAAATCCAGGCCAGTGAAACAAAATCTTTAAGAAGTGTAATAGAAAAGACAAGGCATGACAGAGTAAGAAATGAGGACGTCAGCAAGGAAATCAGAGTGGAAAAACTTTATGGCAGAATGGAGAGGGATAAACGTAGATGGTTTGGACATGTGGGTTTTTTTTTTGCTAGTTGCTTTACGTTGCACCGGCACAGAGAGGTCTTCTCGCGACGATGGGACAGGAAAGGCCTAGGAATGGGAAGGAATCGGCCATGGCCTTAATTAAGGTACAGCCCCAGCATTTGCCTGGTGTGGAAATGGGAAACCAGGGAAAACCATTTTCAGGGCTGCCGACAGTGGGGTTCGAACCCACTATCTCCTGGATGCGAGTTCACAGCTGTGCGCTCCTAACCGCATGGCCAACTCGCCCGTAAATAAAGAAATAAATAATAAAGTCCTTGTAGGTGGACTTAATACAATTAAATTCTTTTAGAATTTTATCTTAGATAGTTGGAAGACAATACAGAACTGGAATGAAGTTCATTACTTGTAATAATAAAGTTAAACAATGAGCTTCTGGCAGGAGTTCACACCTTCAAGTCCTGGGATGTGTTGTGTAACACATTGGGACTATAGCACAAGGGTGCAAATGGTAGGAAGATGAGATGTACAGAATGAAAAGGTCCCATATAATGCAGTGATAATAAGGAATATTATGTCCCTGTTCTGATATTTGGAGCAAAAACATGGACTACAACATCCCGAGAGGAAGGCAGGGTCCAGGGAGTGGAATGAATTTCTGAATTTCCTTATAAACATGGAGCCTCCGTGGCTCAGGCGGCCTCTCATCGCTGGGTTCCGTGGTTCAAATCCCGGTCACTCCATGTGAGATTTTAGCTGGACATCGTGGAGACAGGACAGGTTTTTCTCCAGGTTCTCCGCTTTTCTCTGTCATATTTCATTCCAGCAACACTCTCCAATATAATTTCATTTCATCTGTCATTCATTAATCATTGCCCCAGAGGAGCGTGACAGGCTTTGGCAGCCGGCACAATTGCTATCCTCGCCGCTAGATGGGGGTTTCATTCATTCCATTCCTGACTCAGTCGAATGACTGGAAACATGTTGTGGATTTTCATTTTCTTAGAAGCATGCTCGGAAAGGTGAATGACCGCACAGGGAATATCGCGATATGGGAAAGGATGGGGACATAAGTTACAAAACAGAACAGGAACCGGTAAGCTGACATGGTCTGCCATGTTAGCATGATGGAAATAATAAGAACCCTAGAGCAATGATGGGATGTAAGGTGAGTGGAACAAGACCAAGGGGAAACCAAGGAAGAGGTAGATAACCAAAGAACACGGGTGACTGGCCCAGAATGTTCAGAAAGGAATGATGAGAGAACAGGTCCATTACCCACCAGATAGGGAGTCGGATAGAAGGTGTAGAAGAAAATAGGTGAAAGCATAACACATAAAACAATAAAAATTATGATTCAAAATTATAATAATAAAAATAAACATAATTAAGTCATGTTCATGGATCAGTGGCACTGCTGAAAGAAATCTTAGAAAGTACCTAAATATTTCTTTCTGCGTTTCCTGTTCTCTGATAGCCCGCGTGGTGGCCATGATCGTAAAGGCATTAAGTCTGAACGGTCTGACACCGTGGTTAGCCAGTTCGAGTCCCGTTGGTCAAAAAATATTTCACCATCAGAATGTTGGCTGGCAGGGGAGGGGAGGTAATGGTATACAATTTTTAATCACTAGAGTGCGAGCCAAAAGCCTTATAAAATTCCAAACCTCTCCGCAGTTTTCATACGGAGTGAGGGCATATGACGCTGTTGGTGGTGATCCGTCTGTCGGATTGGGACGTTAAGCCTTAAGCAGACCCCTTGGTGCTATTACATGTGATAAAATTCATTCTTGGGCCCGTATTGAAAGTATTTGTATTAAATAACACTAGAATGTTTATATTGTTCTCCTACCTATTCAATACAATACAATCTTAAAAGTTAGGACTTTGTCCTTATCAAAATATTAGCGTAAAATGAATACATTAGATGGTACATGTTTCGCCTATCAATTGTAGGCATCATCAGCTATATTTTACCTTATGAATAGATCAGGTACCTGATTGGGAATGACTTATGAATACTGTTAAAAAATAATATCTTGTAAAATGGATTGGAGATCGTTAGACAACTAATACAAAATAAAATGTGGTAGTTGCTCTAAAGCCATCAACATAAGTTAACATCTCAGTGGTCAAAGAGAGTTTCATCACGCACTTGGCTACCCACCGACTGACAACAACGTTCCCTTTTGACTAGTATGCTCACCTCAACTTGTTCAACATTAAAAGCTACACCTATCATTACTTCAAAGAAGATGGCCTAATGACGTCTACACAAACTTCAATATAGCCTACGACACCAGCATTTCAAGTAATATTATCATCTTAAAAAGAACCAGACCACATGTAAATTCTTCAAAATTTATAAGTATAAATATAGAAACTTCAAGAACCAACGACCACTACCAATGCTCAATTTTCTTCAAGTTTTTAATAACACACCCTTTGACAATCAAATGGAAGGTGCTTTCTGATTTTTATCTTTATTATATCTTTTAATATCAGTGTTGTAATCTTCAAATGAATGTCACCCTTTTAGACTCAAATATTTTATTTTGTATTAGTTGTCTAACGATCTCCAATCCATTTTACAAGATATTATATTTTAACAGTATTCATAAGTCATTCCCAATCAGGTACTTCACCTATTCATAAGGTAAAATATGGCTGATGATGCCTACAATTGATAGGCAAAACATGTACCATCTAAAGTATACATTTTATGCTAATATTTTGATAAGGACAAAGTCGTAACATTTAAGATTGTATTGTATTGAATAGGTAGGAGAACAATATAAACATTCTAGTGTTATTTAATACCCTTGGTGCTATTCGACAGGAGTAGGCTATGTGCTGGCACTGAGTTTCACCCTCTCCCTTCCTATCATATATCACGTTATTCGTTTCATTAAATCTTCCGATGAGGTTGACGTCAGGAAGGGCATCCGGTCATAAAAACCCGCTACGACGGAACCATCTCACCTCATACCCAACCCCTTAGAAATAAATGGGACAAGGGTTGGACAAACATTTCATGTTCTCTTATGTCTTGCAATTAAATTGTAGTTACTGAAATATCTTTCAGCATCTACAATACAACTCCCAAATACAATGCAGAGCCATTGGGTATTTGCACGGAACAGCAAACAGTTGTTTCTACAAAGAAAATTTTTAAAAAATGAATTTTTATTTGAAAAAATATTACTGGTTTTGCATTTAAATTACTCACATAAATTTTGCATTTTATCTTGTATTTCCAAACACCCTGAAAAGTGCTAAGTCATGAAAAAAAGAAAAATATGTTTATAAACATTTTGCATAATATCACTGTTATGATAAATCACCACCCATAATCCTGTACAGTGAAACCTGTATTAAGCAACCATTGACTGTTCCACGAAGAAATGATCTTTCAGAGGGGTGGTCGCTTATAAGGTGGCAATATTCAGTAACTTTTTCTTTTTAAGTTTGGAAGCAAAATGTATGTGACTTAAAGCATAGTTTACTGCAGTTTACTTATACTTTTACACTACAGACTTTACTTGAATATACAGCACAATCCAAACTCTGTCCCTAACCTTTTACTTTCTTTTTAAAAAATCATCAAAAATGGAACTTTTCTTCATTTTCTATAAAATATTTTTTAACAAATTCATTTTCAAATTGCCCATTCCTTTAAAATGGTCTTTCACTGTTAAAATGGAATTGATCCGATACATTAAAATTTTCCCTTCGAGAGATAACATACTTCTCATATTCTGAAACATCTCTACCATCACAGCACGTCACAAGAAATGAAGATGAACTGTTATGACATACACCCTCTTGGTCCTGCTTTTAAAACTGTAGTAAATATTTAAACTTCTAAGAAACAAAGATCAGTAGGCTTCCTTCCCAACTGGGAGTGGTAATTTCCGAGTTCATTAGGTATGCCCTGCTCCATTGATAACTCGCACAGATACAGAATATGGACCCTAACTTTCGCAACAAAACAGCAACAGAGAGAGTCTATTATCGCTTCAAGAACTCGGCAAGGGCTTGCTAGTTACACGTCTCTTTCTCGTGCGTGTTATACTTCTCCAAATTTCACTGAGAAGTGGTTCTTTGAACAAGGTTAGACAAAGAAATAGATGTGCTTTCCCCAAGTTTTATAACATAAATCTACAGTGGATCTCTTGTGCGCGGAAATATTTGTCACAAAAAATAAATAAATTAGACAACATATTAAAACACAATCATCTAGAATGTCTGATAATAATCAATATTATCAATTAAGGTATGGCAAAGCAGACGGGTCTACGACCGATAACTAACAGGGTACTCCCCAGAAATTTTTGCCAGCCGGGTGGCAGGAATGAGTAGTCAGGCGGGGAATACTATGTAAAAAAATGAATATGATAAAATTTCAATTTATTCCCTTCAGGGCACTTACAATACAGTTATATCAGACAAGTAAACATTAACCTTTTCTCTGCCAAGTTTTGATGACCCGACGAACCCTCTGGGCCGGGTTTTTTTTTAACCCTTACAGGACCAGCTGACGATACATCATCAGTAACAGTCCTTGCTAAAAAGACCAGCTGACGATATTTCGCCAATGGAATAAAAGTATATCTGTAGGCCAAATATTTTAACACATGAATAATATAGTGCTATATTAAGTGTCTTGAAGATCTTTTGGAACTGTTAGATTAAAGTTTGATTGAGTATGAGAGTCAAAGCACAAAATAAACACCAACAAGTACAGTGCAGCACATCTAATGAAGAGTGCCACCTCGTGCTCGCCAGCCCGTGTTAACCTTATCGCCGAGCTGTGGAGTCTGCTGTTGCCGTTTCAACATAAACCACGTGTGGCGGCAAATAACTTAGTGCACTCTTCTCAATTTTATCGTTTGTTTGTTTGTTTCCGTCCCTATTTACGGTATCTCCTTTCCAGAAATCTGATAAATCTAACAAGTCATTGTCAGAGTTCTTGTCAAATTCTGTCTACAATTCGTAACTTGTCATACGTTTACGAGAAACACTCATTATTTACAAAGGCGATGGCTGTATCACTCAAAATGGAAAGCAATATTCAAAATAATTATCCACTTGGAAAGGAGCTACCGTAAATTAGCAAACAAACAAATAAAAAAACTGAGAAGAGAGCACTAGGTGAAAATGAAATGGCGTATGGCGTTTAGTGCCGGGAGTGTTCAAGGAAATGTTTGGCTCGCCAGGTGCAGGTCTTTCGATTTGACGCCCTTAGGCGACCGGCGCATCATGAGGATGAAATGATGAAGATGACACATACACCCAGCCCCCGTGCCAGAGAAATTAACCAATGATGGTTAAAATTCCCGTTCCTGCCGGGAATTGAACCCAGGACCCCTGCGACCAAAGCCCAGCACGCTAACTATTTAGCCGGACAATGTACTAAGTTACTTGCCGCCTCACGTCATAAGGTTATTATTAATCTTTAACCTTTATAGGACCAGTTGAACTGTGTGTACCAAATGCAAAGAAGGATGTCATGGTGTGTACATTGCGAAACATATTTGTAAATAAGTTTTTGTAAGTGTGAAAAACAACTGGAAACATTTTAAAACATTATTGGGTCAGTGTCAGTGTGTTATACTGTAGGTCTGTATTGGTGTTATTCGAGGTTCTGGCTTTGTATCTACAAAGTGTAGGCAAACAATGTGTGCTTAATGCTGTGCTAGTTTTTTTAGACTTCAGATCAAGTTGACAATAACAATATTTTATTAATAAATTTCAATCCGAACTCAAAAAAATTAGTGATAATACGGAAAATGAAATATGGAACGTAAATAATACATTTTCCATAGACAAATTTTGCTTAGTTTAGAAGTTACAGATTTTCATTTCAACATTTAAAAAACATTTTTGAGTGTATATATAAAATAATATTTATTTTTAAATATTAATGTTGTTCAAACTGCCTTCGTTTACATCTCATATGAAAAAGGGTTGTTTTCTCAAGATTTAAAAAAAAAAGAAAGAATCGTGTAGAAACCTTTATTACAGACTAAGTTATAGTTTACTGAAAGGAGATGTGAAAAATACGCCTTGAATGCCTTAGTCTTTTTCGCCATACCACATGCTAAACAGCTGGTCCTCTTAGGTGCGCCCTCCCTGAATATGCCCGGTCCTAAAAGGGTTAAGGAATACACACTTTTACAGATAATTTTGTAATGATACTATTAATGGAATGCATATCGCCCCCTTAGCCCCGCAGCCCAATACAGGGTCGGGGATGAAGTGAGATTATATTTTACAGCATATTTTTATGGCCGGATGCCCTTCCTGATGCAAACCTCAGTTGAGAAGGTAAGGAATATGAAATGAATGATGGTGAATGAAACTGGTTAAGGAAGTAGAAGGAATCAGCTGTGGCTTATGAATAAGAACTGCCCTGGGATTTGCTCGAGAGTGCAAAAGGGAAACCACAAACAAAAATCTGAAGACAGCTGATGGTGGGGTTCAAACCCACTCGCCTGTCAAATGCAGAGCTTGGCTCCATAGCCATACCATGTTAACACACTCAGACATTCCCCTCAGTGATACTATTACTGAAATATAATATATAATTGTTTTTTTACAATTTGCAATTTGCTTTACATCGCACCGACACATGTCCCTTGTAACGTTTTATGATAAGATTTAATTGTTAATTTACTACATCTCTTCGTATTGAATAGGTGGATATTAAAAATAACACTTGTAACATACTGTGTATTTACGGATAGGTCTTACGGCATGGGACAGGAAAGGGCTAGGAGTGGGAAGGAAGCGGCCGTGGCCTTAAGTAAGGTACAGCCCCAGCATTTGCCTGGCGTGAAAATGGGAAACCATATCCAGGGCTGCCGACAGTGGGATTTGAACACACTAACTCCCGAATACTGGATACTGGCCGCACTTAAGCAACTGCAGCTATCAAGCTCGGTATATAATTGTTGATGTAAGATGCTGATTAGTTTATATCACCTATTCAATACATTAAAATAAATATAAAAAGGTCCCTTTATGACCAAATACTCATTTTGCTTCAAAAAATGAATTTTCAAGACAACTTTTCTAAAATCTTTAATACCACATCAACTAACTCTCCCAACACATTGACAGAAAACCCCGTCTCCCCTACCTAGCCCATTCCCACCAACTCTCCCCTACGCAATGACAGCAAGCCCATAACTCCTCCCTCCCAAGCACTTCCCCCTCCACTACGACCTCGTGGATACAATACGAGAAGTAAGAACCATAAGAACTTCAAAAACACAACAACACCCAACACAAATAAATAACACCTCAACTGCATATAGAAAATACACAACAGCACTATCCACGTAATTTTTGGGACCATACAACCCCCCCTCCCCTCTCTTTTTTTTCAATCCAACACCATATCAACCAGCACTCCCAACACATATACAAGCTCGCCCCTCCACCCCACCTCCCACCTTTCCGTCAACTCTCCTCTGCGTGTGAACTTCAAGCCCATAGCACCTCCCTCCCAAATGCTCCCCTCTCCACCATGACCGCACAAACACATGCGTGGAATACTAGCTGAGCTTCCTTCATAGTCAAGCAACACTTACCTCGAACAGGTAGCTTCTCAGCGGCATATCGGGTATGTAATACTAATATTTACTCTTCTGTACTTACCTAAATCTTTTCTTTTAAACACCAATTTAATAATAATCTCGATTACAGATAACTTCCACTCCACCCACCACAGCTTTTAACAACACGCTAGCATCCAGCACGCACTGGCACCATCATGGCGTGCCACTACAGCTCCACTTCACAGACAGAATGAAGATGACTCGTCCTAGCCGTGACACTCCGACTCAGTCGTAGTGTACTTTCACATTTGATCCTTCCACTGCGGATTACGCCAAATATAAACTTCATTCTATATCACTAGGCCAGCATCCAAACCAAAACTTCGTCCCGATGTTCTTCATGTTTTCAATTACAACAATACCTCCATTTAAAGTCTCATCATCCATTCTCACGTTGGTAAATTTCACATAGCATTCAAGAAGTTAAAAAAAACTCAATTTAAGTGATGATTCTAACCCCGCAACATGTTCCCAGAAACAACTATTATCAACAAATAACGGCCATCATTGTTGCCATTCACAATGCACCATGTACTTAACGACCTTTCTTTTCAACTACACCAAAATTAAGCTTAAACATTACGACACCCAATCGAATTTCCTTCCACGCCAGCCAAATTCACCGCTGCTTATTGGAGCCATATTCACAAACCCGGGACTTCAACCAGACAGCTTTCTGTATGACTACTCTCCTAATGGAGCCTCATTTGACAATCTCAAAAAATGTTGGAATATTTTTCCTAGCATTCCTAATAATATGAACTGAGGTCAAACCACTGCTTCATATTACTCTGCAGTTGCCTTGTCAATACTGTGATCATCAACCAATGGCAGAATTTATAGTTATGCACATTGGTGCCCGATATTTTGTATCCTTTCTCCCCAAACTGCTCCCATGTAAATATGTTAATATAAGCTTTGTAATTTCCTAACTTTTCTAACAGAGTAGCACCAATGTTTCAGTCAAACCACCACTACTGTTGGCACTGTAAACATGCCCTGTGGTTTTACGCATTGGACCGACTACTTGTATCTTTGACCTTAGACTGCCCCCATGTAGCTATGTTAATATAATTTTCTTTTTAACTCCATATTATTAATGAACACTGTTTTCTCATTGAAATTTAGCAATTATTTTCCTAACATTTCTGATAGTGTAACGTCAATATTTCATGTCAGACCAATGCTGCTGGACACTGTTAAATACCCTGTGGTCTTATGTATTGGTGCTAGTCACTTATCTTTTCCTTACACTGCCCCCCTGCATATGTGTTAAGTTAACCTTTGTAAGACCTACCCTAACATTTTGACGCAATTATCCTCACAACTGGTAATTTACAGCCAATGGCTGATATGTTGATATCCATATTATCACTGAACATTGTTTTTCTCATTGACTATCCCTACTGTAATATGTCAATATTATTTCTTAGTAATTACAATTTAAATACAAATTGCCTTGAGGTAGTACTGTGACTGATGATGCCTTCAATGAAAAGGATAAATTCCTAATTGTTTAAAATTTTAATGTATTGAATAGATGATATTATAAACTAATTAGCATCTTACATATCGTCGCTGCTGGGACAAAACCTCCTATGTGAAATATTTTAGCTTAGAACATTGGCTGGTAAGGTTCTGTCATCTAGGGTGCTTTTATTTTTTTTGCTATTTGCTTTACGTCGCATCGATACAGATAGGTCTTATGGCGACGGTAGGATAGGAAAGGCCTAGGAATTGGAAGGAAGCGACTGTGGCCTTAAATAAGATACAGCCCCGGCAATTGCCTCATGTGAAAATAGAAAACCACGGAAAACCATCTTCAAGGCTGCCGACAGTGGGGCTCGAACCCACTATCTCCCGATTACTGGATACTGGCCGCACTTAAGCGACTGCAGCTATCGAGCTTGGTCATCAAAGGTGCAATATTGTGTGAATGTTGCCAAGGCATTCTCGCTCTTCATAATGTATGTGCTGCGGGTCAGTATATCTCCAAAAGTATTATCACATAGGAGGTTTTGTCCCGGCACCGACGATATAGTATCTTCAGTACGGATCCATAATGATATTTATCACTTGCAAAGTTCTTCAGTTTCAGCTGGAACCAAATTTGTCAAAATTAAAACAAAATTACTTGTCTGAACCAAACAAACATGTCCTTGCTTCCATTGCCACTGCTGTACGGGAAGTCATCATCGTCATTGTACAGTTCCAGTTTCCTGGGTACTGTTAATGAGCCTCTTCCACTTCTTCCTGTCCATATACTACTTGTCATGGAGAACATCATCTACTGCCCATCCTCTGGTAACTAGATCAACCTTGATCATGTCCATCCATTGGGTTTTAGGTCTTCCTGCCACTCTTTTCCCATCTACCTGTCTTTCCAAATTTATTTTGGCTGTTATTGTAGGCTCCAACCTCATCACATGCCCATACCACCGTAGTCCGGATGTGCCGATTCGGTCTAATAGGGATGTCTTTATTTCGGCTTCTTTCCTCACCTCCTCATTTCTTAACTTGTCCATCTTGGTCTTCTGGATGGTGGATCTAAGAAATGTCATCTCTGATTCTTGCAGTCTTGATGAATCTCTTTTTGTGAAGGTGCACGCTTCAATACCATAGGTCAACATTGGTATGAAACAGCTGTTAAACACCATCAGTTTGGCCAGTTTCGGAATCATATCATCCCATAAAAGTGTTCGTACTTGTTGGTAGAATTCTGATCCCTTTTGCACTCTGTTTGTAATTTCCTTTCTGACCAAAGTATCACTGGAGATTACACTTCCAAGGTAAGGAAAACTATCCATACACTCTAGCTGGTGGTCTCCTAGTTTTACACTTGCTGGACGCCGTTCTCTGTTGACTGCCATCACCACTGTCTTGGTCTCGCTGATGTTGAGGTTATATTCCTGGAACTAGGATTTCCATACGTTGAGTCTGGTTTGTACTTCCTCTTCTGTTTCACCCCAAATCATGACATCATTATCAAAGGCCACTGCATTCAGTTCACCTAACTTTTCCTTGACGTTCTTCATTATAATGCCCATAACAGTGATGAACAGTAGTGGGGACAGTGCACTTCGTTGTTGAATTCCACTCTTGGTCTCAAACCATGATGATCGACCTTCCCCATTTGTACTTCCACCGTCTCTTCCGAACACTGATTGATCACATGATAACCAATAATCCACACAAGGTTCTTAAACACGGTCAAATACCTGTTCCTGAAATATCAACTCATGACCTTATATACTTAGCGTATTCGCTAAGAGTTCCTAAATATAGGTCGAAATATGTGACTTTTAGAGACTTTAAAAATATAGATTTCAATCACCTAAAAGAAGATGCTTGCAAATGTCCTTGGGGTGACATAATACTAATGAATGACATAGATGAAAAACTGGAAAATATTAATTCTCACATTCATGGACTTTACAATAAGCATGCTCCTAAGCGCTGTGTGAAAGTAACACGGCCGCCCTGTCCGTGGCTGACAACTGAAATTAAATCTTTGATGGCTCAGTGTGATTCGTTATATAGACGTTACAAACAAAATTTATCAGCTGACACATTTGAACAATACCGTGTACTGCGAAATCGAATAAAACAAATTATCCGCAATAACAAATTCGATTACTTCCGGCGTCTATCCAATAATATAAACGCTGGTAGTACTTGGCGACAACTTCGTTCATTAGGTATTGGAAGGCCTCCTGTGAACCATGCTAAACCAGAAATACCAGTTGACGAGATTAATAGACACTTTTCAACAGATGTTTTTACTCCTGAACACGATATAGTGCAGGCCACCATCAAGTCTATAATACGACAACAATCATCTGATCGCCCATATTTCGAATTTCGAACTGTTTCAGAGTCTGAAGTGAGACGAGTACTGATTTCAATTAAATCTCATGCAACAGGGGCTGATGAAATCCCTATTTTCTTTATTACTAACATTATGGATACAATATTGCCGGTTATTACTGACTTATTTAATGCATGCCTCTCCCGTAGTTATTTTCCGACAAAGTGGAAAGATACACAAGTTGTCCCAGTTCCAAAAAGGTCGCCGGCTAATGTAGCATCCGACTTTCGTCCTGTATGCATTCTTTCAGCACTGTCTAAAGCTCTAGAAAAATTGATCTATAGCCAACTTGAACAATATCTGGAAAAATATTCTCTGCGTTTCCAATCTGGTTTCAAGAAAGGACATAGCACAGGGACGGCACTGCTAAGAATTACAGACGACATTAGACGAGCTATAGATGAGCGGAAAGTGACTATACTTATTTTACTTGACTTCAGTAGTGCGTTTGACACAGTAAATATTGACATATTATTAGCGAAACTACAAAGATTTAATCTGAGTCCCTCTGCTATTCAGCTCTTTGCCTCGTACCTCTCCAATCGGTGACAACGTGTTGTCATAAACGACACTACCACAGACTGGAAGATGAAGCAAACAGGTGTCCCACAGAGATCCGTGCTTGGACCTCTTCTGATTACTCTATATATCAATGATATATCTTCTCAGTTCGGTAACTGTAAGTATCATTTATATGCAGATGATCTACAAATATATTATCACTGTAAAGCTATTGATATTGAGTTTGGAATTCATCAGATGAATTCCATTTTAAATCCGATTAGCTCCTATTCTAATAAGAATTGTTTATTAATTAATCCTAAAAAGACACAAGCTATTATAATAGGGCAACAAAGGCAGTTAAATATCCTTAATAAGAAATTATTGCCTTCACTTTTGCTTTGTGGTGTAGCTATACCATTTCAGAAGTCTGTAAAAAATCTTGGAATTATCATAAGTGACACACTAGATTGGAGTGAGCACATAACAAGCATCTGTAGGAAAATTCACTCGTCACTTCACCCTCTCAAAACTCGCCAATCACTTCTTCCACTAAGCTTGAAAATTAAACTTATCCAGACCCTCATATTTCCCATACTTAATTATTGTGATATTGTAATGATAGATGCCACCATGGAATAGACACTAAAATTACAGAGGGCGATGAACTCATGCATTAGGTTTATATTTTCAATTAAATTTTCAACTCATATCTCCCCCTATTATGAACTTCTCTCCTGGTTAAAAATCGATAAACTACGACATCTTCATGTTGCTACTCTCGTATTTCGTCTGCTGAATGAATCTAAACCCCAGTATTTATCCTCAGAGTTTAATTTACTCTCCTCCTCTCATGAACACAACACACGATCGACTACAACACTCTCAATTCCTGTGCATCGCTCATCTTCATTTAACTGCTCCTTTCAAGTGTCTGGTGCAAGACTATGGAATTCCCTTCCAGTTTGTGTTAGGAATTGCACTTCCTTTTAGCTTCTTTCAAGCGGTCTTGCCGAGATTACCTATTAAATGTATAACCAGCTTGTATGAATGGCAGTATGAATGGAAGAATGAATGAGGTTAGGATTTATATTTTGTTAATTATTTCATTATTCTGTTTTATAAAGTTTATTAGATATGTGGTTAAGTGTAAGAGAGGGCCGTGAGCCTTAACTTCGCCACAAATGAAGGCATGAAATAAATAAATAAATAATAATTTTCCCTACCAGTCTTTCAGGCACATTTCTTTTCTTCAGGCACTCCCAGATCTCTTATAACATTATCATAGGCCTTTTCTATATCCAGGAATACATGACCAGGTTCTTGCCTTTCTCCCAATACTTTTCCATCAGAATACGGGTGCTATAAATTAGATCCATTGTTGATCTGTTACTTCTGAATCCATATTGCTCCTCCTCTAACTGTGGTTAAATGATGGTTCTCAATCTCCTTCCTATGATCTTCTCTAGAATTTTTAGCCCATGAGACAGCAGTGTTATTCCTCTAAAGTTGGTGGGTTTCCGTCTGCTGCCTTTTTTAAACAGGGGAGTTATAACGCCTTTCTCCAATATGCAGGTATTTTGTTGTCTGTCCATATGGCATTTAGTACTCTGTGCAGCTGTTGTATACCCAGGATGTCTGCTGCCTTTATCATGCTTGCATTCACTTCATCTGCACCTGAAGGTAATATAATAAAATGTGAAGTATTGACAAGGCAGAAAAATGTTTTCATAAACTGAATGTAATTCAATACGGACAAAATTGAACCATCATGGTTAAAATAATCAACCCAGCATGGAGTCGTTCGCTGTACAGTCTACTCAATTCTGTCACAGGATGAACCTGGCCAGACAATTATCAACACAAGAATTTAAGACAAATGGGAAAAAATGACCATAATAACAGACAGAGCCAAAGACAAGAAAGAACCATTTACAAAGTAAGGTTTTATACCCAAAAAGACCTACCTTAAACTAGTTTTTATTTCAAAATCCAATGACAGATTTTGAATGCCATAGATTTCACTGGTATCTGCAAAGGCAGGACACATGGCAGGCACTGTGGGATTTTTTAACCCAGTTGAGCCATCTAGTTGATAATGTCCCTGACAACTGCTCCCATCATCGTGGTGGAAGGGGCAATACTGACTAAGGTGACACTCTTCTAAATGGTCTTCAAAAGAACAGGCAATCGATGAACAAGCATTACTGTTAGAAAAGAATAAAGGAGGGTGTCTTGTCATTCTCTGCTCGGCCAGATCACAGGCAATGAACTCTCTGACAACAAAGTAAGTACTCCTAGACACAAATAATTATTATTACAATGACAGAAAGATTCACCTCCATGTGTCAAATCAGAGGTATGAAAAATTAGTATTTTGATAGCTTTCAATCACCTGTGTCTTCTAATGCAAGAAGGCACTGGAATTGAAATGACAACACAGCCAGACAGTTAACAGAGTACTTCCAATCTCTCTGCTTTTAGCATGTAATCCATTCTAGTGTATTAAGTCTTACAGAATTTGTAAAGCCTAACATTAAAGTCTTATCAGTTGTTCTGATGGTCACCCATGTAAGAAATGAATCAGATACTTGAAGGTAGAAGGGATATATACGGGAAGAACGTAATCTATATACGAGTGTTCTAATTCCCAGGCACTTGGATACTATTTGTTGACCATGATAATGGACAGACTGTGACCTTAATTTATTTGTGTGCACCATCTTTGGTTCAGGAGTGAGTTACTCTTTGCCTCAGAGGCAAAGATTTTTTTTCCCTTACGATTTGCAGATAGGTCTTATTATGATGGGATAAGAAAGGGCTAGGAGTGGGAAGGAAGCGGCTGTGGCCTTAATTAAGGTACAACCCCAGCATTTTCCTGGTGTGAAAACAGGAAACAACGGGAAACGATCTTTAGGGCTGCCGACAGTGGGGTTCGAACCCACTATCTCCCACTATGCAAGCTGATAGCTGCGTGACCCAAACCATGCGGCCACTTGCTTGGTATGTGTTTTGTGTCCAGTGTGATGACTGCATGTTGTGTTGTGTAGTATGATGATGAATGATGGAAGGAGGTGAGACCCAGTGTCAGCATATAGTCTAGTCCTGTCAAATAACTTTATGGGGTCAGCTAAAATCTTAAAGTCCCCATCCGACAGATGAATACATATGAGGACTGTGGAGAGGTTTGCAAGCTGCTTTACGTCGCTCCGACACAAATACATCTTATGGCGCCGATGGGATAGGAAAGGGCTAGGAGTGGGAAGGAAGCGTCCGTGGCCTTAAGTAAGGCACAGCCCCAGGATTTGCCTGGTGTGAGAATTGGAAACCATGGAAAACCACCTTCAGGGCTGCCGACAGTGGGGTTCGAACCCACTATCTCCCGAATACTGGAGACTGGCCGCACTTAAGCGACTGCAGCTATCGAGCTCGGTGGAGAGGTTTGGACCAAGATTTTGGCATGCAATCAAATGATTAAGAACCATATACCATCACCTCTCCTACCCTGAGGGTGTGTAATTTTTTCACCTGCAAGACTCGAACCAGCTAACTACAGTGTCCAACCACGACGACTTCATTTCATTACAATCATTAACTTGCATTTACTCCCTGATGATAATAATAATCATCTAGAAATACACTTCCACGAATGGCGTTGATGGCACTGGAAAAGACATAATGGAAAATTAGCGGTAAACTAGCCAGCATATTAAATGCTCATTGAACAACCCCTAAATAATTTGAAAAACAATAAAAACATGTTAATAATAATACAGTAATAACAAAACTATAATTCTAAATAGCCATTGACATCTCTGGAGTGTGATGTAATGGAAAGTTACCAACAAACTAGCCAGCTCACACTTTCTGTTGGATTAGCAAGGAGAGGATATACTACTGGAGTACTTCATTAACCCTTTGCCCTCGAATATTTTCGTAGGCATAATGTCTCCCAACTTGTAATTATTTCAGTTAGTTTTTGCCATACTGGGAGATGTATTATGAAACACTTATTTACATAATTATTTACAACTTTGTACAGATTCAGAATGCAAAAATATTGTACACAAAGACATATGAAAGACACAGATAGGTTTTTCTCTACATTTTAATTGGAATTTCTGGAGGGTACGAAACTTTTCGAAGCACAGTCCTGAGTGAAGTCCTGGTTGCTTCTCAGAGGTTTTGCATAAGTAAACCGTCTCTCGCCTCCCCAACGCAACTTTTCTATTGCTGCAAACCTTAAGAGTTCTTCTACTGTGACTTCCTTCCATGAACACCATATAGACCGCTTCTGAAGTGGAGTGTTTCTCTGAATGTTTAGTTTCGTACATCCGTTAGTCTCATTCATAATAGAGGTTAGTAGCTGGTACATAAAAAGTAATTGCCAGTACTGTAATTCTGTAAAAGGCCTATTTCCAAGACTTGCACCCACTTTACTGACCTAAAAGTGAATTTAACCTTTACATTGCTGAGCTCGCAATATTGCGAGTGCGGAGAGTGACCGCTGCTCTGCAGCGCACGTAATATTGCGAGCGTGACATTCTTCTGAATTTATCAACGCAATACTCCCAATGTCGACATATGAAGTCATTTGAACTCCGTGGACGGATACACGCATCTCTCTACAGTAAATAGGAGCTTACGAAATGCCAATCTGTTGATTCATTCATGAGTTATTGAGATAAATACGACACTCTGCTTTATGAGATGCTCTGCGGTATGGCCGGTGTGCATGCTAGCAGTGAGGCCCGCGTCAGGGATGAGTAAGCTACAGTATGTCGACCGCCAGTAAAGCGCGCGATCTTACCAAATCCAAGGTTGTAAGAGTGCTATCCACATTAGAATTGGAAGATGAATATTCCGATTTTAGTGATTTCGATAATAATGATTATAGTGATGACACCGATTATAATGAAAGTACAGAAGTTGTCCAACCACTTGTGCAAAGCCTGAGAAAGAGAAGCCGTACCTGTTCTCCTATGTTCAAATGGCAGGATAATGTGTTTAGTCCAGTTGTGCACGATTTTGATGACGCAAACAGTGGTATTACTCTAGGTCTCTTACGGAACGAAACAACTTGAACACTTTTCAGTTATTTTTTACACCAGTTCTTATGAAAGAAATAGCTAATGAAACAAATAAATATTACAAGTTTGTGTTGGAGAAAACGTCACCGAGTTCAAAATCACGTTTACTACAGTGGAGAGATACTACTCCTGAAGAGTTATATATATTTCTTGCAGTGACAATGCTAATGGTTCGAATGAAGAAGCTGAATATCACGGAGTACTGGTCTACTGATCCGCTCCTAGCCACCCCTCAGTTTTCACATTATATGCCAAGGGATAAGTACTTATTACTCCGTGTGATTCACTTCTGTGACAATAATACTCAACGTGAAGGTGACAGACTGTACAAGATAAGACTAATTGTTGACCATCTCAGAAGAAAGTTCAGTGAAGTTTTTAGTCCATTTCAGAGCGTGTGTATAGATGAAAGTTTGACGCTATTCAAGGGTAGGCTCTCTTTCATCCAGTTTATACCCTCCAAGAGGCACCGGTTTAGGATAAAAACATTTGTTATTTGTGGTTGTGAAACTGGGTATGTGTTAGATTTTATTGTGCATCGGGGCAGCAACAGAAATTTTACCAGAACGCGAAATGGGTATATCTGGTGCAGTAGTCAAAACTTTGATGGAGAAGTATCTGAATAAAGGGCATACTCTGTGGATCGATAATTGGTATTCGAGCCCACTACTGAATGACTATCTCCATAAGAATAAAATAAACACATACGGAACAGTACGAAGGAAACGTAAGGGAATGCCTAAATTTACAAAGAAACTACAACTGGGGCAAGCTGAAACAAAATGCACAGAGAATATGATGGTCATGAGATGGATGGACCGTAAGGAAGTGTGTATGCTGACTACGCTGCATACAGATGCAATGGAATCGACAGGGATAATAGACAGGAAGACAAACAACCTAAAATAAAGCCACAATGTATTCTTCAGTACAATAAGAACATGGGATCAGTTGACAGAGTCGATATAATGATTAGTTCCATAGAATGTGTCCGGAAGTCCCTGAAATGGTACAGGAAATTCTTCCACCTGCCAGATATTACAGTTCTGAACTGTCACACACTCTATAATATGCAAACAGGAGAAAACTTTTCACTTGCTGATTTTCAGCTCAAATGTCCACGAGAGATTTTCCAGAAATTCCATTTACCCCGACCTACAAGCAAAAGAGGACACCCTTCAGCCGGGGACAAACCGCTCAGACTGACAGAGATACATTTTCCTTCCCCTGTACTACCCACCCCGAAGAAGAGATTTCCTGTCAGGTACTGCCATGTGTGTTCAAACACCATGCTTGATGAGAAAAAGAGGAAAGAAAGTATTTATATGTGTGAAAAATGTGACGTTGGACTCTGCGTACACCCATTTTGGAAACTACCATACTCTAGTAAGGTACTGATGGAGATGAACTTGTTTCGTGCGAATGAACACTTCCAAAGACATGCGATTTGAAAAAATGTAGGCTACCCACAGTTTTGGAATTACCAGTTTTGTACAACCCTTGATTAACTGGTCTGGACCATTTTTTTTTATTTACCAAATGTACAGGAATTTTTAATGCATTCTCAGTGTTTTGTCTTTAATAATATTTTACCATAAAATTTAGATACATTTTTACTCATTTTAGACACCCCTGAAGTTATTTTCTTCAGTTTAGTTATATATCAGTGCTTGGAAGTGGACAGCTAGGACCACCTGTAGCCATTGAAACATGTAAGTTGAGCTTTTTACTGTTATTTTTAATTATTAGTTTGATTTTTGTTCAATTGTTGGGCTTTTATGTTGGACAACCTTGAATTTCCTGCGCAACATATAGCTAATTTTGTGTTAGAAAAATCAGTTTAGGACCTTCCATATTTAGTATAAAAATATATGACAAGCAGACAAGAACCCTCTGGTTTTTCCCATCTTATTTCCAACTTTTATGTATTGAAGTTAATAATTAAGAATAATTCAGCACAGGGCTTTTACAAAAGCGAATTTATCTCAGCAATGAAAGGCCTACATCATCTGTAGTCCACAATCTCCAAGCAGTATTAGAATTTTGTACATGCCAGTGAGGTCCGAGTCGCGGTAATACATTATACCTCCCCAAACATTACACCCATTGCTGTCATTATTATTATTATCACTCAGATAACTATCTGAAACATCACTTTCAACGAAACGTTCATCACTCTCATGGTCACTATCCGTAAATTCAGTCATTGTCACCAATATTTCATCCTCCATCAAGCCGAGAACCACCATTTTCCTGAGATCGCTTTCCTTTGTGCATATACAACACCAAAGAAAGAGTGCAATATTGTCTTTGCATTCTAAAAGAAGTTGTCTGAAATTTGTTCTCACTGTACTCAGAAGATAGCAGCACTCATTGAATAAAAAATAGAAGTCGTAATGCACTCCACAGAGTAGTTATGCGACGCAAAACCGAGGGGTAGCACCCAACGGCAGCTGTCGACCTGTTAATAAGTAAAATTCTTTCGGGAAAATAATTTACCATACGTATCCACCTATTCAATACAATTCACAGTTTATAGTGATTAAATTCTAAATGAATTACATACACTTTTTAGGGATATGTTTTGCTCTTTTTTGGCATCTTCAGCCTATTGACAATCTTTAAGGTCAATTCCAAGGCCTTGTTTGAGTTAAACATTTGAACTTAATACTATACAAAATGATCTTATTCTAAAAAAATTTTTGTAAAAGAGTTTTTCTTCAGATGCTGTGTACATGGGTTTAAAATGTGTATGTTGAATAAAAACAAAATTTGTGACATGAATACAATAAAAATTATCTACATTTAACTAAAAATGTCCAAAGCAAAAATTGGATCTTCATCAATTATTGGATGAATCATTAGGTTAATAAAGTTTGTAAAAACTATGTTCATAGAAAGATGCTTTTTAATCACCTATGCCGTATGTTTGGCAGCGACCTGTTGTCGAGACACGAGCGAAAAGAGTTAAGGATAAGTTCTTTCAAATATTCATCATTATCATAATCATTTTCCAACTCCAGTTTCCCAGGTGTGGTGTCTTACAAATATTAAAGGGTATAAACAGAATTTAAATAACTGTTTCTACATTTCAAAACAATTTTCAACAATTAAAAAAAAAGGTGTGATTTGATAGAATCTGATGAGGTTATTTCAAGAATGAAACATTATACACTGTGGTGCAAAGCACACTCCCAATGATGACAAGGCAGATTGTTCACAAGCATGGGCTGGCTCATACAGTTGTTAGGAAATTATTAAAAATGAGAAATTACACAAAAGCTACCATGTTTTATGGATTATTATTTTATGTCCATACCCTTGGTTAACCAGCTATACAAATTACAGACTTTTGTAACAGGAACCATTCGTTGCAACAGAAAATTTCTACCACAGGCCTTGTCAAAGAAGTTCCAGATAAAGAATAAAAAGTACTTTCAGCAGGGTTCAGTGCTTGTATCAGCTTTTAAAGAGAAAAAAATCTCAGCGTCTTCCTGTTTTAATAGTATCGACACACAGTAAAACTGGAGATTCACACTGTACCTCATGGTGATCTGCGCAATATAACCAAACCTACCATCTTTCACTCATAAAATACTCACAGTGGAACGCGGAGGGGGACGAGTTGAACATTAGACACGATGCTACATGCTCAACTGGATGAGACACGCACAGTCAAGTACTGGAAGAAAGTAAGCTGTGACTTTACACGAATAATACTTTCTCTTAGTATGTAAATTTTCATTAAAATTTTCTTGACCGTCTTAGCACAACCACTATATTTCAGCCTGGCATCAAAAGGGTTAAGAGGGAAGAAGAGGGGAGGGGAGCAATGAAAGAAAATGAGAAAGCAAAAGTAAATGTACTCCGGAACCCTTAACACTGTCTAATCTGTTACAAGTACACGTAACTTTTCTTGGTAACGGGAATTAACACACTGATTGATGTAGAGGCCGCAGGGAGCAATGAAACGTGATAGACAGGTTGACCAGAGGCAAGTTGTCATTGAACTGTTCACACCATTCTGTTCAAATCTGATGTATAATTCCAACGTCAGTGCAGGTGGAACCATGGGTATTACTATTACTAGTGTATATAGTACACAGCTTCATCACTCAGGTTATTGGATAGAGTACGGATATGGTAATTCCCGACTGCTGCTTCATCCGAACCATTCTTTGTTATTATTAATTTTTTTTTGTTATTTGCTTAACGTCGCGCCGACACAGATAGATCTTATGGCGACGATGAGGCAGGAAGGGGCTAGGAGTGGGAAGGAAGCGGCCGTGGCCTTAATTAAGGTACAGCCCCAGCATTTGCCTGGTGTGAAAATGGGAAACCACGGAAAAACATTTTCTTCAGGGCTGCCAACAGTGGGGCTCGAACCCACGATCTCCCGAATACTGGATACTGGCCGCACTTAAGCGACTGCAGCTATCGAGCTCGGTTTTATTATTATTATTATTCAAAACTGCACGATTTTAAAGGTATAGGGGATTGTTGCAAAGCCTTATAAGCCAATGCGATGATATCCACCAAATAATTTCACAACTTGCCCACATTGCATCATTTAGTCTTGCAATGAAGTTCCTTGTACGAGTGTTATGATCACAAGACAAAATTAGTCGCATAGGATGGGAATGTACTTGCGTAATTTTCCCAGTTTTGCATTTAGCATTTCTTAACCTCAAAAACAAATTAGGGGAGGGAAAATTACGTTAATTCAAAACTGAATATAAAATACCGATGATACTCCACCACTTTCTCAGTATGGTCCTTCGGTAATCACTGACATACAGATGTCCTTCAATGAGGAGGGTTTTTCCTCTCGACGAATCTACACAGCCAACCTCTGCTTCTTTCAAACTGCAAGATTCCTGTAGTGCTTTCCTTGCCAACTCTAGCACCTTTAACAGTAGTATTTTGTGTGAAACTAAATAGCCATACAGCATTGTTTCTTAACCTAATTACTGTATTTACTTGTGTATTAAAGTCCCTCCCCGCTTTTGGAGATGAAGAAAATGAAAAAAAAAAATCTTGCATACAAGACTCCCCAACGTAATTTGTCAGAGAAGAATCAACGATTCTGCTTCGAAGAATGTCTGCCAGTGTAATGGTTAGCACAATTAGCTGCCGTTCTCGGGAGCCTGAGTTCAATTCCCGGTAGATAGATAGATGGATAGATAGATAGATAAAGCCTTTATTTTCTGTGGTGAAGTTAGGGCTCTTGGCCCTTTCTTACACTTAACCACACACATATTGTACTTATTCCATACAACGACATTGATTAACTTAAAATACCATGAACTACAAATAACACAAATTTTGAAGACAAAAATATGAATATATACATGCAAAGAAGAATGAATGGTACCATATTGCCAGAGATTAACGAATGGCAGGAAGGTTGATTTGCGGTAAAAATGGTACATGCAACTCCCTTCCACTAGGGGCCTGTCTAATGCTCAACTGACAGAGACAAATGACTGGCCATTGAGTTATTTTGTATCAATATTGCATAATAATATGATAATACAATACCCTTATCCCCTTTCTCTACAGGGTCGAGAAGCGAGACGAATCTTCATAGCCAGTTTTTACGACTGTATACCCTTCCTGACGTCGACCACATCAGAGGAATTAATGAGATGTAACACATGACGTGATATGAGTAGCTAAAACGGAATGTATTTACTTCTGGTGTAGATAAAAAGGACAGTTGCAGTGTGTCAAGGAGAAAGCATTATCATTTTGATAACCAAAATCAGGTTATCCTGAAACTGAAAATTGAAACTGTTTAAATTTATACCGTATTTACTCGCGCATTAGAACCCTTTTCTCCCCACTTTTACAGCCAAAAAAGTAAAAGGGTGTCCAATACGCGATAACCTCAAATTTTGTGTAGTGACCACATGACTTCCAGGCTATAAAGAGCTATAAATTGTACATGTAAACATTCTACACTGTTCTTTAACAAATTTATGAATGTATTTGAGTTATACTGGCTATTTTTGTTGGAAGGCAGTATTTTTAAATGTGAAGAGTCAATAAATGGTGAACACAACTTTTAGGCCTACATATAAAGTAAGGGCTGGTTTACACGGGTAGAGTAGCGAGGCGAGTAGAGTAGTTAGTAGAGTAGCCACGTTACTCTACTCTACCGCTGTCTGGTAGAGTTGACACTCGTATCGTTCATACGGGAGTAGTCATACAGTCGAGTAAGTACAGTAGTAGCGCCATATCAAGACGTAAGCACATCGTAAGGAAGTGTTTAAAGACATTTACAAACATATTACTGCAAGAGGTTAGTGAAGCGTTAGAAGAAGTAAATGAGGAAAAAATGGAATGGGTAAGAGGCTGGCTTAGCAGGAGAGATACACTCGGGGCATCGGCATTAATTCTGAGAGAACTTGGCAATTTGGAGAAATATGGGGGGACAAACTCGACACAGTTGGCCAAGAACATGAGGGATCGTCTCAGGAATCATTTTGTTAATGAAGGAGCAGTTCCCTGGCAGTGCAAGCATGTATTTTAACCCAGGAACACAAACGATTGAATTTTTATGACTTTATTCATTATTGTACAGAAAGTAACGACAGTGTAATCATCCCCTCAGGATTTTACTAGTCTTCGTCTGTGAATACTGTAGTGGTGATTTCTAAGATAAAACTATATGAACGAGCTCCAGTCTAATTATAGATGATAATTCTGGCGAAGGTTTTTGTTCCACGGTGAAGGGGTGAGGTACTCCTTTCCCCAGTTAGACTGTAGTGATGTTTCTATTTCCAATTTTTTGTATTTCAGCCAACCTAAATCTTATCCGAATAAAATTTTACAGAATTCATTTCAAAAGTTATAGAAAGAATATCCATTGGCCATCAGTGTGTCGTCTCAGAACCCACGAGTCTCAAAACTCACGAGTATCAAAATTCACGAATTCTAAGAAGAGGGTTAGCAAGGCCAGTCTCAAACCTCACGAGCAGGACCAGTTCTTCTTTGAATGGATATATGCCCACCCTACTAGTGATGATATAATCGGATATTTTTTTAAAATCAAATAGCTTCCATCCGGTTATTTAAACAATGGAATAAATAATCAAATGAATTTCAAATATCATTCAGTTATATCGCGTAGAATAATCGGTTGCGTCATGAATAAATTTTTCGGTGTAAGTGTGTCGGATGGATAATCGATTGAATTATGTGAATAGATGAAAAATAGAAATACGCCTCTTTTTTTGCAATCCATGAAGTCCAATGCTGAAGACGGCACAAACACTCAGTTCCTGAGCCATAGGAATTAACAAATGAAAGTGAAAATCCCGGCCATGAGTCGAACCTGGGACTCCCTGGACCCATTGGACCACAGGCCAGCATGCTAACCATGTATCCATGCAGCCGGACGACATAAAATTAAAGTAGGTATATTGCCTGCTGCTAGTTAAAATAAATTTTCAGTTGGTAGTAATTACCGGGGCTTAGTTCTATTATGAGGCAAGAAGACGGCATTTACTTATATAAGAAACTTTATTTTACCGATATTAAATATTACGACTGATAATTCACTCATTTAGTTTCATTAGAGATTAATTTGGTCATGAATCTCATCGCAGGGAAATTAAATTACTTATCTCCATTCCCTTCAGAAAGTAGGCGAGTATGATGAACGGTCGCTGATACGCTTTCCAAAACTAATATGAACTCATGCTCCACACGTATGACTGAGTCATGTACTCCCAGATGCCTTACTTAGCATAGATTAATATATTACATCACGCCCCCACGCGATTACATGAAACGCAATGTTATATACTCGTAGTATTGACTACTTGGGTCACCAAATTTATAAAATCATAAATTAAAATGTGTCAGAATTTTATCTAAAATATAGCGAAGTAGCCAATCGCTATCTTTGACGTTCTGTTGCTATATGACTTAAAAAAGACTCCACAGCGCTGATGTTGATGATATTTTATGATGGTGGTTCTTTCTCCAGCCAAGAAAATGTGGAAAGGTTCATTAAAAATCAATAAGTGTTGATCACAATGAAGGAAAAGGTGGTGGTGGTGATTACTGTTTTAAGAGGGAGTGCAACTGGGCAGCCATCTTCTATTAATACTAATCAGAGGGAAAAAATGGAAGGTGGCCCATACTTCGAGAAAATGAAGGTTTTGGGCAAAGAAAAACAAGGGCCTTTTCTAAAAAATGTAAGTACCCCTGGGGTCCCTTTTAGTCACTTCTTACGATAGGCAGAGGATACTGTGGATGTTACTCTGCCACCCCAACACACAGGGGAAAATAATGGTCGGTGAATGACACAGAGGTGTATTATTATTATTATTATTATTATTATTATTATTCGCTAGGGGCTTTACGTCGCACCGACACAGATAGGTTTTATGGCAACAATGGAATAGGAAAGGCCTAGGAGTTGAAAGGAAGCGGCCGTGGCCTTAATTAAGGTACAGCCCCAGCATTTGTCTGGTGTGAAAATGGGAAACCACGGAAAACCATCTTCAGGGCTGCCGATAGTGGGATTCGAACCTACTATCTCCCGGATGCATTATTATTATTATTATTATCATCAAAACATTTTTCTGTGGTCTTAAAGGTAATGTAACGTATTTTTCCTTTTGATATAAATTTAATGTTAATGGTATTGTGGCCTCAGGAGAGGCCTGGTGAGTAAGTCACCACGCACCTCACCCCTCCTGCCGACATCGCAGGCACCTGCTATCCGGAGTCGTGAATTTTGAGACTCATTGGAATATTAATTTAACTATTAGTTTGCAGTCGTGAGTTTTGATACCATTTGCTACTAATTTACGCACGAGTTTTGAGACGTAACCGGCCATAAGTACACTGTAAATTACGCTGGCGTAGGCCTAATTTGCAGTAGCTTCTTCGCCATAAATATCCCAATTATTGATCTATTTAATTTTTTTTTTTTGTTCGTTGCTTGTACGGCCCAGGTGTAGAGCTTAAGCTTCTAGATCTGACACTGTACTGTAAACAATAATTATTTTGGATATTCCAAACAACATATGGAAACTATTCAATT
The DNA here is from genome assembly GCF_040414725.1 of Anabrus simplex. Classification (NCBI taxonomy): domain Eukaryota; kingdom Metazoa; phylum Arthropoda; class Insecta; order Orthoptera; family Tettigoniidae; genus Anabrus; species Anabrus simplex. The sequence continues at coordinate 83,728,581 of NC_090275.1, forward strand.
TGTTGAGGAAATTACTGTTATTGCTGAAAATTAACGGCAGTGGCAAGTGATATGTAGAAGATCCCTATGTATGTTATTAATATGATTAATGTACACAGTCCTGCACCATTGTATTGCCTAACTTAAACATCTTGTCAATCATATGTTAATTTTAAGGACACTTCCTCTAAAGCATTACTTTGTCAATTTTATATATTTTTCATCTAAACAGTGTTATGTGGCTGAAGATGTTGATAATATACGAAACATGTACCACTTTTGACCATTAAAAATTGCCATAAGCAATCATTGTATCGACTAGGTGGAAAATAAATAAATACTTAATTGTTAACTTAAACATGTCGAGACACATGATGAACACGCTGTGTAACATTGAAACTTGAGAAATCTTCATATTAAGTGAAAATCCAGCTGACACTTGTTTATATTTTATGTTGCATTTTTGAGTGTAGATGTCTGCGGCACCACCTCCAGACTTCTTGGATCTTCGTATTTTCGTAAGTTCTTGATTGTATGTACATCGTACATTTTTTATTTTCTGTTTCAGTTCCGTTAACCCAAAACCCTCTTTACCCATTTTCGCAATCAAGTCCTCTTCCGCCGCCCGTCTCATATTCTTATTTCTATAAGTAACGATGTTTATGTTCCATAAACATTCTTTACCGCTGTAGAGCTCCACAAATTTGCAAGTTTCTTCTTCCGTCCACTTCATTTTGCCGCCAAATAAACGCTCAACGTAATACCACCGTCTGCACACATGCAAATACAGCAGTCGAATGACGCGGCAGCTGAAATATCGAGCGTCCTCGGACTTCTCCGCCAGCTCTCGGAGCTCGGTTCCGGTGGAGGGGGAAGGATAGTGGTAGAGTTACTTTACCGCAGCGGAAACCCACTCTACTCTACTGCCTACTAACTACTCTACTCTACTTGCTACTATCCCGGTCGTTTTCATGATGCTAGTAGCTCTACTATCCACTCTACTCGCCTCGCTACTCTACCCGTGTAAACCAGCCCTAAATGTAATTCGTTTTAGTTACTCATATCACGTTATTCGTTTCATCTCATTAATTCCTCGGATGAGGTCAACGCCAGGAAGGGCATACAGTCGTAAAAACTCACGAAGATTAGTCTCACTTCATACTCAATCCCGTAAAGAAAAGGGATAAGAGTATCGTATTATCATATTATGCAATATTGATACAAAATAACTCAATGGACAGTCATTTGTCTCTGTCAGTTGAACAGTAGGCCTACCACACAGTAAACCTGATCACTTCTTTCATTTTAATTGTCTTGCGCCGCTAATTTCCCTGCTACCAGCGTGTCGCCATTCCAAGTTACGTCATCCTCACTGCCATCTCGTCAGCCATGCACTGAAATCGAGACCTAGAGCATTCGAGATCCTGTCTTTTGAACCTTTTAAAAATAGTTTTGTTCCCGACTATAGAGTCCAAACTGTGTGAAGCTATTCCCAAATGGTTTCTGGAGATAGTCTTTGATATTTCTCCAGCTGGTGCATGTATAGCAGAAGCCACTCCTTCTGAATAAAACCCTGTTGTTGAAAGCGTGCCAAACCACCATCTGATAACTAGTATATGTTACGAGTTGTATTTCTGAATGAAATACGTAGTGACTGGAAGCATTCTTTTCATAATTGTAGCTGTTGAAAGCCAGACCCTTATTTTTAAGTATATTTCATGCTTGTTCTGTACATTTATCATATCAGGATTTACCTAAAGAGCTGTAAATGAGATAAGAGAGACCGCATTGTTTAGGTTAGGTATGCGATCACCCTGACAGTGCGAAAAGTTCCACGACGGAAAGAATAAAAATAAATAACAGGAACGTTTGCTGCATTTATGGATATCTACAGGTGTGGCGGTAATGTGTTTTATTATCATAATGTTTAATTTCACATCTTCGCTGTCTCCCATTTTTTAACACATAGTCCAGTATGTTTTGTTTGGTGTTTCCGAAAATCGCTGAAAGTGGGGACATAAAAAATCAATATTACTATTATTATTTGTTAGGCACGTTGGCGAGCAAAACAATTGTGATTGGGTTGATTTTATGACGTTTTAAAACTACTTCTTTCCCCCCCAAAAAAAAAAAAAAAAAAAAAAAAAACACCCCTGCACCACCTCGGGATGAAGAAACAAGTTTACTTTAGTTAAGAAATATTCACGGTTGTTGCTACGCTTATTAATATAAGCAGGCGAGATTATTAACAAAGTGATTGTTTAATATTTCGTAACTCAAGCTATATGTCATAAAATACATTAATATTTACAGAATATTTTAGGAATGGTGTAACATCCCTCAATTAATTCCTATTATATCAGTTGAGAATACAAGTCAAATATTCCGCCTTCCTTATAACTAAGAATTGTTAACATCATCACGCCAACAAGAAGAGCTCAATTATCTTCTTTTTACTGGAACTATCACATGTGTTTAATATCTTTGTCTTCACTTTATTAGAACCAAACATTTGTACTCCAGAACATTCTCCAAACAAAAATTTTAACATGCTTTTTAACTGACGTATTCGGTAATCCAAATCATATTTTAAATCATCATCACCACGCTAACAAGAAGAGCTTGATTACCATTTTTATTGAACTATCACATGTGTTTAATATCTTTATCTTCATTTTAATAGAACCAAATATTTGCGCTCCAGAACATTCTCCAAACAAAAAATATTTTTAACATGAATTTTAACTGACGTATTCGGTAATCCGAATCATTTTAATGTGTTTTTGTCCTCGTCTATCTATTGTACTTATTCTTACAAATTATTTGGCTGATGTTGTCTACAAGATGGACGAAACATGTACCTACATTTGTTAATTGTTAATTAAAGATTTTTTTTTTTTTAGTATTATAAAGGTGGAACCTTTGACTGTACCTTTTGAAAAAGTACATGAATGACAATACGGGCTTTACAATGAAATTTATTTTACGCAATAACACTTATTCACAGTCCATGTACACCGATGATCTCATGATTTGATTATAATTATTACTGAAGTATTGTGCAATGATGCGACATACGATTTGAGAGAATACCAAGCGGTTCTTCGGAATATAAAACACAATTTCGAGTAGTCGTGAGCATGACTCATAGTCAAGTGTAGGCTAGATACTGTAATAATGTTACTGGCTATACATTCCACTACTACTTTTACGGTTTCAAATACCACCGGTCTGAGCCAGGGTCAAACCTGCCAAGCTGGGGTCAGAAGACCAGCACCTCAACTGACTGAGCCACTCAGCCAGGCTAGAGAGCTGAGTTTAATTAATTGTTGAATGTCAACTTACTAGTTATAAAAATACTGATTGATTAAACTATTACAGTAAATAGAATAACCTAATAGCCTACCTACTTGCAAGCCAGGTACTTTGGAATTATGTTTTGACTACCTTTTTAACACTGCAAATAAATCCATCTATTACTTAAACCTCCCTGTAAGAAGAGGACAGTGAATGCAAGTGGGTATTATTTTCAAATGAGCTGAGTGAGAGTAAGTTATAGCATACGATTCTTTCAATATGCCATGGCTCCGTATGTCTCACTGCAGTGGAAGTTCGGCTTCCCGCCGATGTTCAGTGTCCCAGTAGTGAGCCGTGTGTGTATTGTGTCTCACTGATCCATGAGTGCGCTACTCAGCACTGTCTGCTGCAAGTCAACCAAACGGTGAGCTACCTGTTGCTGTGAATGGATTCACTCGGACACTTGAATGAATCTATACACTGCTTCGAATCATACACTCAGTAGCCAACACTATTCCACAATGAATATTTTTTAATTTGTGAATAGGATGTTGTGATACTGGCTCTCCCCATACGTTGTTAACAAAGCCTGGGATAGAACCCGGCCAATCTCCTTTAATATTTCTGTTAGTAAATGCTGTGTGTATCTTTCATATGCAGCAACACGTAAATCATCCTTCAAAATACGTGACAGTTTGTGGAGATATATTCATCTCACGACGTAACGTTGTTTGTTTATGCAAAGGATTGTATTGATCTTGCATGAACAGCATTCACAGATTCTTTTCTGCGTACACACCTAGGACAGCCTGATCTGACACAATCAACAGTTGCACCCATTTGTTTAAACCGTGCTATTGTCTGAAACACAAATCGTTCATTGATACCGAGAAGTTTTAGCGTAGCAAAAATTTCCTTAGCTCGCTTTCCTCAACGAAATATACGATTCTCATAAATACGCCCCACTCTATCTTTCACTGCTGCCTGCTGTTGGCACACTGTAAGCCAGTTACTGGCGGAGTTGTGAAGGTGACCTTGTGGACGACACAAAGCGTTGCCATGCTTCTTCATTCACAATTACCACACTACAAACGCATTCAGATTTTACTGACAGAACGTATGGCAGTAGTGTGTAAAAAAGAATATTTAAGGGTGATTTGACCAAGCCCGTAACTTCTACGGGATCAGGCCTAAGATTGAATTTAAAATCCCTGCCCACAACTTTTACAGGCCTATACGTTCATGGTACTACAGTCCAGTTGCATGGCTAAATGGTTAGCTATTAGCCTTTAGCCCAGGCGTCCCAGGTTTCATTCCCGGTCAGGTCACAGATTTTAACCTTCATCGGTTAATTTCAATGTTTCGGGGGTTGGGTGTGTGCACCATCTTCAGTATTAGAATCATCATAGATAGGGCCCCATTCTCACAGATGCACCGGTCACCATACAGCGTCAATTCGAAAGACTTCTTCGGAGGCCACACAACATTTTATATATGATACTTCATAGTAACAAGCTCTATTGCTAGATGGCGCCTGATAGCAGTTATCAAGGATGTGCTGCAGAGAAGCAAAAGAATATAATGTATCATCTACGACTGTAGTAATATAGACTGAGTGAAAAAGGTTTTACTTAATTCAGTAGTCTTTTTTTTCTAGACAATAGAACAAAGGTCAAACAATATTAACATATCATGGAAGGTAATAACTTTACTTACTTCTCAAAGTAATCCATTCTGCAGAGTCCAGGGCGAGCCACATATAAGGAGGTAATGTCAGCTACCCGAATAGTTACATCTGCCAGCAGAAAAATCAATAGTTTATGCAATATCCTCTTTTTTGAGTAAAATTATAACTTAGAATTTACAGTCAATCAACATTCGGTATCACATGCTCCAAAATTACTTTGGGTATGTTTCAAGAAACCTAAAATGAAACATTTAAGATTGTGTGAGAGAAAAGAATCAACACAAAAGATAAAAATACCTATACGTAAAAGATCTATTGGAGGACATGATTACAATCTTATTAGTATTACTAATAGTATAACAGCTCCCTCTGCAGATCAGTGGTCAAGTGTTGGCCTCTGGATTCCAAGATTATTATTCCTTTAAATGGAATGTTATATATTTTCCACCATTCAATACTTAAAAGGACAAATACATATATTAGTTCATGTTTTGGTTTGTGTGACATCCTTCAGCTAATGAATTTAATATGTACTAATAAATGTATTTATATCCTTTTAAGTACTGAATAGTGGAAGATATACAACATTCCATTTAAAGGAATAATTATTTTATTATTCAAAGTCAACACGAAACAAACATGGTATCCATAAATTGCAGTTTAGTTGACAGGATGATAATTGGTGAAGTCACCAACTTCTGTTTGTACACATCATAGACATGTAAACAATCCTTTTAACTCATGGGTAACAAAATAACATGTCCTGACTGACTGATTCATAATTGCAGAGCCAAAACTACTGAAAATAAAGAAGTGAAATTTTGGAGATACATTTATATTAGAGTGTAGGTGCTCACTGAGGGAGAATTTTAGGATATTCCATCGCTAAGGGGGTGAATAGTTTTAATGAACAAATCTGTATCTCAAAAACTTGAAAGTTTACAGACGTCAAAATTGGCATTTAGACTCTCCTTTAAAAATAAAGAAACACTTTTTCTTTTTCAGAAAATCCCCTTAAGGGGGGTGAAAAAATGGTTGAGTACCTTTTATGAGGATACTTATATCTCAAACTGAAGATGATACAGACATGAAAATTAGTATTTGGAATCTCCTTTTAAAATAAAGATATGCATATTCTTTTGTTTTTGGAAAATCCAATTAATGGGGGTGAACAAGAGTGACAAAATGGGTGAATTTTTAAATAGAAAATATCTCCAGTATATCTCAAAAAAGTAAAGTGTTACTGACGTGAAAATTGATATTTGGAATGTCCTGTAAATGAAATATAGATAATTTATTTTTGGAAAATCTACTTAAGGGAAAAAAGGGGGTGAATTTTAAAAATGAGAATATCTACAGAACATCTCATAAACCTAACATGTTACAGACATGAAAAATGGCATTTTTAATCTCTCTTAAAAATTAAGAAACATGTGTTTTTTGTTTCCAGATAAATTTGAAAGGGGGGGGGGGGGGGGGAAGTAAAAAGGACTGAAAAGTGGGTAGAAATCAGTCTATTACAATGGTGATATCTGAAAAACTGAAGATGTTACAGAGGTTAAAATTGGTATCTGGAGTCTCCTTTAAAAACAAAGAAATACATATTTCTTTGTTTTTGGAAAATCCACTTAAGGGGGCTGAAAGAATTGAAAAATTAGTTGAATTCTTTGTATGAGGATACTTATATCTCAAACCTCCTTTAAAAACAAAGGAACATGTACCTTATTTGTTTTTTGTTTTCAGAAAATCGGCTTAAGGTGGGGGAGTGAAAATAAGTAAAGGAGGAGTTGAATTATGTTTAAGTGGATACTTATATATCAGAAACTGAAGATGTTACAGACGTGAAAGTTGGAATTTTGAATCTCCATTAAAAATAAATAAAGAGAGATATATTTTTTGTTTTCGGAAAATCCATTTAAGGGGATGAAAAGAATTGAAAATAACCAGTGAACTTTTAAAATGAGTACCAGTACATCTACAGTATATGACAAAAACTTCACATGTTACAGACATGAAACTTGGTATTTGGAAAGTCTTTTAAAAATACAGAAACATTCTTTCTGTTTTTGTAAAAGGCATCTAACGGGAGGGAAAAGAAGTGAAAAAATACTTGAATACTGAAGATGTTACAGATATGAAAATTGGCGTTTGGAGACTCCTTTAAAAATAAAGAAACACGTATTTCTTTATTCTCAGAAAATCCACTTAGGTGGAGGTGGGCGAAGGGCTGATCAATGGGTTGATTTAAATTTATGGAGGTATTTATTTCTCAAGAACCAAAGATGCTGTTGTTGTTGTTGTTGTTGTTGTTGTTAGTCGTTTAGTCGCTTTCGACTCTCCGTGACCCCATAGACCAAAGTGCGCCATTTCTTCCTGTCGTATACAATTTTCCGAAGTCTTTCTAAATTGAGAGCCGTGGCTTCCTTGATGTCATCAATCCACCTCATCCGTTGTCGCCCTCTTCTCCTGTTACCATCAGACGTGAAAATCGGTGTTTGGAATCTCTTTTAAAAATAATGAAACATGCTGGGTTCTTTTTATTGACATGAGAGAAGAATATTTGTCACATGTACAGTTCTATGTCGCATGGTCATCTTAGCCCCAAAAGTTAATACCACAAACATGGTTTACAAAGAGTTTCTGGGGTAAATGAAATTAATTTTTGGTAAGTTTGTATACTTTAGGGATTTTTAGATAATGCCCTAGTACAGCACCAAGGAACGATTACTTTTAACAAATTACGAAGTCCACGTGAGCAAAGCCGTGGGTAACTGCTAGTCTACCTTTATGAAAACACACTATTAAACGAAGAATGACATGTTTCGTTCTTAAAAGAATATTATCAGATTAAATGTAAACTTAAAAATATTGAATACTGAATGTGACTTCATAGAATCTGACGTTCTTTTAAGAAAGAAACATGTCATTCTTTGATCAACAGTGCGCTTTTTTTCTTTTAGAACTGAGCCTTTATGGACTGTGTGTTATCAACCAATTTCATTTTCAGTGTCTGTATCTTGTTCGTCTGCTGCTTTGACATACTGCCAGTATCCCTTGAGACCATCAATCAGTGCTTTCTTCTGCTCCTCTGGTAAAGGGCCTCTCCGTCTTCTGGGTTCTGTCTCCACCATAAAACCCTGATAGCTTTCCACCATCCTTTTGAAACTAAACCTGTCATCGATTATGTTCTCCGTAATGCCCACCTCTCTCAGATCTTTCTCACTCTTGGAACCATCTCAATAGATACCTTTGGTTGTAGAAAATTCTAGATTTTCTTTCTGAGCTGGTTATTATTCATATGGAAGACTATCTGATGTACTCATTCTTCGCTACGGGATTCTACATTGTATTATATTGCATGGCTCTTAACATTACCCTAGAAACGCGACGGAGAAGTCACCAAACGTCTTTTCTCATATGAAGACTGGGTTAGGGAATTTTCATTGTAATGGTAGGCCTGCTTGCCTACCATCAGTCACAATTAGGTTGGGGAGTTTTCATTATAATGGCAGACACTCACTCTCCACCTGCATTTTTACATCCTCAGAAAGACTGTCTTAGTGTTTTTCCCAAGTGAAATGACCATAGGTCATTACAATGATGTCAGTAGGAATGGTGCAATTAAAAGCAATATGAAATACTGAATCAAATGAAAAACTACGCATTTTCTCACTTTTAACGAACAGTACTACGCTGATAATGTGATACTGATGTTGACTCCCATAGGGAGTCCATGTCCAATAACGGACAATTATATTGGTATTACAGTACTACGCTGCCGATCTAACAGTCCAAAGTTCCAGAGCTGGAATGACCAAGCCACTGACAGGCGTGATCCGTGAATACTCTTCATCTTTTATCGGCGGGGGGGACGGGGTTTGAATAGTGGAGAGTCCCAGGGCAAATCTATGCCCTTTTAATAATCTGTTTCCCAGGAGTACCCGATGAGTTGGAAAATCTCATTTCACTACAATGGCAGCGGAAAAATCTATCTGACTTGAAGGCAAATTTTCCTCCAAGCCAGAGGAGAAAACCCCTCTTCACTGCTAATTTGGAATAAAATGAATGTAGAATTTAATAAAAGTGAAGAGGAAGACGCTTTTCTTAAGAAACGGCTCTTATCAGGGTTGAATATTAAATTATTTAGTGAATTGTAGTGCTATAATGTTGCGCCATTTCACTGTTCCCAACAAGATCTAATTGGAACGAAAATGGAGTTCAAGTCATCAGAACGTCAATAGTAAAGTGTCAGAGTACTACTATGAGTCGAAGGAGTAATGTTTTCGTCAGGCACTCGATGAGAAAGGAGCAAAGAAGGCGGTGGTAAAAAAAAAACCCACACGTGATAAGATTGTTAAGAATTATTATTTAAAATTAACATTCGATTCACACAGAAGGAGAACATCACGGACGTACTCAAGAGGAAGGAAAGCAGTGTTTTAACAAAATACTGGACGTTAAATAGAGAAGGACCTTTGTCCACAAACTGTTTTACGAAATATTAGCGCTCAAGAATACTTTACTCCGTAAAATTTTTTTTTTTTTTTTGCTATGGGCTTTACGTCGCACCGACACAGATAGGTCTTATGGCGACGATGGGATAGGAAAGGCCTAGGAGTTGGAAGGAAGCGGCCGTGGCCTTAATTAAGGTACAGCCCCAGCATTTGCCTGGTGTGAAAATGGGAAACCACGGAAAACCATTTTCAGGGCTGCCGATAGTGGGATTCGAACCTACTATCTCCCGAATGCAAGCTTCACAGCCGCGCGCCTCTACGCGCACGGCCAACTCGCCCGGTACTCCGTAAAATTAAGCTGTACTTTCAGAATATAAAAAAAACTTCAGCACTACTATGTCACGAGATCTACCTAAGACGACGTGATAGGCGACATGATTAACTCCGAGAGGCTACATAGCTGTAATGTTGACAGAGCGAGAGAGAAGAAGAATATATATATATATATATATATATATATTACGGTACCATAATTCAATTGGAATATTCATATACGCATTACAAACTTTACAATAATCCCAAGATTAATTTCCTAAAGAGCATTATTCTCATATCATATTCAAATTGTAGAAAAGCATATCTATTAGATGACAACATTCTCTTCTGATACTCTTGGGATCTACTTTGTTCAACTCTAGGTATTAAGAAAGATGTCGAGCTTGTGGAAATGATCGGGTACATAATGTTATTTCCTCGTTGAAGAAAGAAAGAAGTGGATCCTGCTGGTCCAGTAGTATATCCAAACATCTGCCTAGTAGATTCTAGTACATATATGTTTCAGAATTTTCTTTGCCTCTTCATTGTGCAAGTTCCGAAATTTCTGAAGGTGCTCTTTTCTTTTGACACTCTTCTCTAAGAAATGAAATATAACAACAAGGATCTCATCCACTTTAAGTGGTAATCCTCCAGCACCTTTTTTAGCTGCTTGATTAATCAATTATGATGGCAATATCTGTTTTAACTTCCTTCAGAACTCCTGAAACCCCATTTTGTGGCCTATCATAACAGGAGCATTGTCAGAGCAGAAAGCCACTTCAGCTGTGATAACATCAGGTAATCTATGTTTCGCCCTTTTGAGTCCCTGTTTAATGCTGGTATGGATAGCACCGTGCTCACTACTTTTTCCCGTGGAATATCGTAGTAGGTAATAACAATATGATACCACTTGGCATTTGTATCATTGCTTCCATCTGCTGCCAAAGAAAATGGTCCGTTCAGAAGGCATTGAACAACTTCAGATGATGCAGTTTTTTGCCATTTACAATGCATGTCGTTTTCATGCGACGACAACTATATTTCTTTGCAACTTATGATCTGGGAAAAATTTACTTAAATAAAGCACCAGCACTTAAGGGCACATAGTGTTCCACCAAAAAGGAAGAAAACAGACACTCGGCCCTAATTACGTCACTGTCAACGTTTCCAGACTTGGCCAAAAAAAAAAAAGTTGATTTTCTTGTTACCTTCCTTCGATTTAACATAACTTACGTGTTTACTGCACTTCACATGATTACTTAAATAGTTTCCTCCACCATGTGCAATATTAATATCATACCCACATACCGTGCAAAGGGCAAATTTTTATCCCTTTCTTGATATTAATATGCATGGAAAATCAACAGAATATGATTCTTTAAAATGTGCGGAAGTACACATTCTTGTTGGAGTTATTCATGAATCCTACAATACCAATATAGTGTATGAAAATATCTGAGAACAAATGTTTCGATAACTACTAAAACACTGAAAGGAACCTGGATCAATAAACGTCACATAAAATTATAACAAACACTCAAGGCAGTCGAACACTTCATTAAAACATGTCAAAGCACACAAAGTCTTAAACTATTAAATAAACACAATGCCAACCTCGTGAATAAAGCATATGCACACGGTAAAAAAGACACACGTGGAACGAATGTAATTAGTCCAAGGAATACAGGAAAATGCGAAGCACCAAGTTATAACACAAAAACTCAAACATTTTATTAAAATATGTCATAACCTTAAAAGGCCAAAACATTTGAAGAACGCCAACTTCGTGAACAAAGAACAACACTCATGTGGTCAAAGAATATAGTTTAAATCACAACAAGCGAGCGGAGTGGAACGAAGAATTTGTGGAGCAGAGCCTATCGACATCTAAGATTCACATGGAAGAACTGTTACCCTGGCTTTAAATACAATTCAAATGACGACACAAACATCATAGACTATCATGGACTTGCCTCCGACCCAAGCAAACAAATGATTGTATGGAAGTGGGGTGATTATCGAATGTTAAAGTTTCAAATTCTTGTCTGCGAAGTCATAAAATGACACCGTCCATCCGTAAAATGCTGCAATTTCCGTAAATTCTACGGATAAACCGTAAAAGTTGGCAGGTATGCGATGGTATAGGAAAGGGCTAGGAGTGTGAAGGAAGCGGACATGGAGTTAATTAAGGTTACAGCCCCAGCATTTGCCTGGTGTGAAAATGGGAAACCACAGAAAACCATCTTTAGGGCTGTCGACGGTGGGGTTTGAACCCACTATCTCCTGAATGCAAGCCCACAGATGCGTGCCCCTAACCGCACGGCTAACTCGCCCGGTAATGTAATAACAATAATTCAAATTACTTTTTTCCTTTCTACTTCTCCCATCACCGATCATAAACAAGACATAAGGTGGCTGTGGGTAGTGCTGTCGACAGGTCAAAGATCTGTAGAGTGGAACTCCACAAATACCTCACGGTGGGATTGAATTTAACTGTTTCCAGTGAAATAAACATGAACTGGCGGCTGGTTCTTGTTATTGAGACGTAAAGGTGAGCATTCCATTTTGCTAAGGCTACATGGAAGTCACTCCCATAAGGTTGTCTCATCTGGAAGCATTATCTCAGTTTCTTCCAAATTTTTTCTACTCACTGCAGTGAAAGTTCACCAGCATAATTTCCTTTGGGTAGTTTCTGGAATGTCTGGAGTACAGAACCTTGAGGTAAACCATTCTAAGTTTTCTTGGCTGCTCATTTCATGGCTCAGAATTACTTGAAAGTATCAGTCACACAGCATGTAGTTGAGTAAGTGTTCCACAGGGGATCATCCTGAGAAACTACAGGAGCCCCTCCCTCCACACACTATCATATGGTGCAGTTACTGTTAACTTTACAAAAATGGCAGACATTTTCAGGCAGTTTTGATAACCATTCTCAATGAAGGTTGCAAGGTCAAGTACTTTGTCAAAGCAGCTGTTCCACAAATGAACTTCAACTTTTCACTTTGCACTTTTCAGTTCAGATTTTGTTCCACCATCACTTTTCAGATTTAGCTTGCAAAGTGAAAAGTGAAAAGATAGGAATCTTTTCACTTTTCAAGCCTGTTATGTTATTCCATTGGTACAGAAATGCAAAGTGCACAAAGAAATGAAGTGAAAAGTTTTCATAAATCTTGCAAAGAGATGATTCCCTATTCATCTGTTAATTAACAATATGTACACTAGTTTATCAGCGTAGAATTTTGTTTAGTGATATAAAAACGTTACGACATGAGTTTTTGTTAGCATCAAGTGAGGACAGTGATGAAGAATCCAATAAGAGAACGTACAAAGACGAGATTAATTTGCATAACCTCACTTCGACAATCTTTCGCAAGTGATTTTGTATTACCCCAACACAGGCTGACTATATTTCTTGAAATGATCAGTCATTTATTGAAACATGCAGTAAAAAGAAGTCAATTCCTTTCCGAAAAAGAACAAATTCTTATATGTTTATACACATTGGTTAATAAATCGTGCCCAGCTGCACGGTGTAGCACCAATGCATGGGATATCAAAATCAATTATTTGCAGAACCGTTACCAAAGTCGTAGATGTTATAGTAAATGTAATATTTCCTAACATTACATTGGCCTGATAATCCATATAATATAGCGACAGGATTTCTAATGAAGGGTGAATTTCCTTCATGTGTGGATGTGTTGACAGTACTCTCGTTAACATTGATGTGTGTCATCATTTGAGAGGTTATCTTTAAAGTTGTCAAAAAGGATGTCACGTTTCTCCTTGACAACTTCCAGCACAGCCAGCTTCTTGTAATAATAAACTTTCTTTCCCATGATAAAAACTTAAACGGTACCACAATTATACCGTCAAGTTCGCCGCGAAAAGTAAAGCATTAAAATTAGGCCTATACAGTTTGCTAATGGAATAAACTCGATCGGTTAACTCATTCGCAAAGACTTTTCACTTTGCGAAGAAATTGAAAAGTACAACCTAGATCATGATGGAACAGAAAGACTATGCACTTTGCAAGAATTGAAAAGTGAAAAGTTGCAAAGTTCGTTCATGAAACAGGCCCCATTTCTGGCTCTTCCTGAAGGTGGCTTGTTCAATACGTATATGTTCCAGAATCTTGTCTCCAATTCAGTTCAGAATCATTCCCTTTAGCAACACGTAGTACGAGATTAAAGTGTGGTACGAGGTGATAGTTCCCTGATTTGTCCAGTGGCTTACCTAGTTTATAAATAGCTACAGTTCCTTGCGAATACATCTGGCTTACATAACAGAACTACACTTTTTTTTTGGCAGCCGTTGTCTAGCATGTAGCCCGCACTTCATCGGGAACACATTATACCATCAAAACCACAAGCTTTCCCTGGTTTCATGTTTCGGAGGGTCCTACTAACTTCTTCTCAAGTAAAAGATCTTGAGTATTGTGGTTTCTCCTGGCTGTTAGCTTTCATGCATTATCGCTCTTGTTTCACATGTTTCGTGTGTCATCTCCCCCTTAGGGCTTGTGATATGGAGACAATTCGGTCAGTTACTTTGTTTGGCGTTAACAGTCTATTTTTTTTTTTTTTTTTAACCATAGGTAGACTTGTTCCTAATGTTCCTACCAAAAGCCCACACTTTTCAGCTAGAGTTATTTAAGTCCATCTTCGTTGCAGTTTGAATCCATTTGTCTCTACAAGTACAATCCAAAGTTTGGAGCAGCATACCCCAATTTTGGAGTCGTTTTTCTCAAGAAACTCTTCATACAGGGTCTCAATTTTCTTGCTCCAACATGGTATATATTCCTTTTGATACCTTCCAGGGATGTATCTCCTGGCAGTTGATATTACCAAACCTACAAGCATTTTATAATTCTTACGTGTTGGTGCAATCCATCTCAAGCATGTATCAAATTCTGCAGCAAAACTATTCTAATCAGTTTCTTGGAAGTTCCACCTTGGCTTTGAAAAAGACCTTAATATCAGAACACGGATACCTAATTCAAGAAGTGCTGGTTGATGTTTGCTCTTAAGGAACTCTCCCTTTTGAGTAAAGAGAGTGACTTTTAGTGCCCCTGGAGACGAAGATCAATTTGGAATCACAGGAGAACCTCTTCTAACCTAAACAAAGGGGGGCAAGGAGGTTTCGGATAATTGAATGTCATTTTTTGAGGATGAAGGATTAGGTAAAAGTAAATGAAGACAATAGGCTACATATATAGTCAATTGTTGACAAAGTATTTTAATACTGGAAACCTGAACTACTCAACTGTATTTACAAAACAAAACTATGTTTAATAATAATAATGTTATTTGTTTTACGTCCCACTAACTACTCTTTTACGGTTTTCGGAGACGCCGAGGTGCCGGAATTTTGTCCCGCAGGAGTTCTTTTACGTGCTAGTAAATCTACCGACACGAGGCTGACGTATTTGAGCACCTTCAAATACCACCGGACTGAGCCAGGATCGAACCTGCCAAGTTGGGGTCCAAAACTATGGTTTTTTTTTTTTTTTGCTAGGGGCTTTACATCGCACCGACACAGATAGGTCTTATGGTGACGATGTGATAGGAAAGGCCTAGGAGTTGGAAGGAAGCGGCCGTGGCCTTAATTAAGGTACAGCCCCAGCATTTGCCTGGTGTGAAAATGGGAAACCATGGAAAACCATCTTCAGGGCTGCCGATAGTGGGGTTCGAACCTACTATCTCCCGGATGCAAGCTCACAGCCGCACGCCTCTACGCGCACGGCCAACTCGCCCGGTCAAAACTATGTTTGACAGTGCTTGTAAATATATAAGAGGCCAATTTTTTAAATGAAGAAGTATTCTATTTTCTTTTGTTTTTTCTATTCCCATCATTTGCTCGCTGCTATGTCATGCCACCGTTTCATTAGCAAATGTCAGAATAACAAATAATGTTTCTTTAATTCATTTTTGTAACTTAACCAAAAAAATTTCTGATCATTTTGGTTAAAAGTGTTTCGGTTAACGGAGGTTCTACTGTATATTCTTTACATTCCACACAGCTTATCTAAAAGTTCAAAGATTAACTGGAGGTTATTTACATCTGCCCAGCAGGAAAGGAATGCTCAGTTATGGACATTCTCGGAATGATATTTCCAGTCATTATGATGACTGTTGAAGTCACCACAGTATACTGCTGGGTGAAGCTGTAGTTGCAAAACGTATGGAGGCCACAGACCTGACTGTGGTTTATACAGTATATGTTAATGATAGCTGTTTCCCTAACTTTCAACACAATTGTATGTTTGATGATGTGGATACTAAGTGCATTTGTGCTGGCTACCAAGTGAGTGTTGCTATACACTGTTTCGATTCATTCAACTGTCTGAGAATCGAATCTTGGAAACAGTGAGCTCATGGTTCATGAATCTCCTTGACTCTGGAGGCCCTGGAATGAACTACATTTCTAACAGGGTCTTTCTATATTGAGTCTAGTTACTAAGGAGCAGAGGTGCCAACCTTTGAAGTGGATTATCAGTAATCACCCTCCACCCCCAAGAAAAATTTTGAGCCGAGTCCAAAGCATGCTCCTTCCTTCTCCATAATGACACCCCCTTTGCCCTTCCCGACAGCAATCTATTCTAAAATATATAATATTACACAATAACATTTGCACACAACCTGTTAGCTCTGCGATAAAACATTCCTTGTAGCTTGTTTCTCACGCAGCAGCTGCTTTTCAGTGTATGTTTTCTTGAATAATAATAATAATAATAATAATAATAATAATAATAATAATAATAATAATAATAATAATAATAATAATAATGTTATTGTTTTTACGTCCCACTAACTACTTTTACGGCTTTCGGAGAAGCTGAGGTGCCGGAATTTTGGCCAGCAGGAGTTCTTTTACGTGCTGATAAATCTACCACACGAGGCCGATGTATTTGAACTGAGCCAGGATCGAACCTGTCAACTTACGAGTCGGAAGGCCAGCACTCTACTGTCCGAGTTACTCAACTCGGTTGTTTTCTTGAAGCATCCTTCCCCCTGTTTAGAATTTGTTGTCTTCTGAACCATAAGCAATTCCAGTGTAGATGTGCTTAATGTAGGTCTCAATTCTGTCTGTCAACTGTCAGGTACACTTAATATAGCAAATACACTTAAGGATTTATAGTGAACAAGAGCAAAGCCTGAGCTGCTTCATTCACAACGAATTTCATAACGATTATGGGAAACAAAAGGAAGTGATGAGGTCGTTAGATGCAGAGTGGCCATGGCTGGTTTGGGGTCCGACAGTTTTGCACTCCGACCGGCCAACCGAGCAGAGGAGGTGTGGCCACGGCTCTACGCCTCTATGTTCGGGAGACGGGAAAGACGGCTGGTCCCCACTGTCGGCTGTCCTGAGAATGGTTTTTCCACTCTGCTGCATTGAGGCGAATGCCAGGCCAGTTCCTAGTATACGCCACGGCCGCCAACCCCCTCACCTTCTCCGCGCATCTCCTTCACTGCAACAAATTTCACAGCCTGAGAGACGGCGTTACCTTTCAGAAGAGGAATGTAAACATTTTAGTAGTAGTAGTAGTAGTAGTAGTAGTAGTAGCAGTAGTAGTAGTAACAACGATCAAATAAGTATCGTTACCAACTCACAAGCACTGAAACGAGGACGGTTTCGGCTCGAAAGGATTGAACATTTAGTACTGATTTTTTGTGATAATGTCAGCTTTTCCATTATAATTTCCCCTTTGACCATAATCGTGACGTGAAATCCGTAATAATTACAGGCAATCCGTACGTCTAATAGTTGGCACCTCTGATGGAGTCGCAATTGCCACCAACATCTTTGTCATTGCTCTGAAGACGATCCTGGTTGCAGGTTCGAAACACGTTGATGTATAATAACTATTAAATGACCTAACATCCCCAAAATAATATATTAGTGATTACCTACTTGTACTTCCTCTTAAAACAAAAATCACCACCACCACCACAGAGTGGTTGTGAAAATTTGTGTTTTAAGATTACTGGAGCAAAATGCCGGTACATTAAGTTTTAAGTTTTTTGTTTTGCTACATAGAATTTCTACGATGTTAAACTCCACAACAAAACTTGTTTCACTAAAACAGACCAATTGTTAATAAAGTTATAAGCACATTATGAGAGGATCTTACTTCCCAATTACCCTTGAATGTAACTAGACACAGAATACATAAATAAATAGCTTGAAAAATAGTATTTTTCACCATTATTTTATTTATTTTTATTTATTTGTCTTTAGTAGTGACAAAGTTAGGACTCGTGGTCCTCTCTTACACTTAACCACATCATTGTACAGAAAAACTGTGGATAATATTAAATATTTTAAGAGAAACTAATGTGTAATATAAATTCAAAATAAATGCCACGTACCGTATTTACCCGTGTATTAAACACCCTCGCGTATTTGACCCCCCCTTGGCTTTTCGAGACAAAGACTTTTTTTTTTAGAAATCTTGCATACAAGACCCCCCTAGGTGATTCTCCAGAGAAGAACAATGATCCGCTTCAAAGTGGGTACAAGCCTTATGCAGCTCTGGTGAAAAAACACAAATTTGTGAATAGTTTAATCCGTACGATCCACGCAATGAAAACACGCATCGAAGTCATGCGGTACATCTGTGTTTAGTAGTTAAGAAATGTCCACCTCAGTAGCACAGGCCTACTGCAGCTCTGATGAAGTCGCACAAATAGGTGAATAGTTTCGCGTCCGACCCGTGTATTGCAAGCATGCGTCAGTCATGTATATGTCTGCGTTTTGTAGTTAAGAATGTCCGATAGCATAATGGTTAGCACAATTAGCTGCTGTTCTTGGGAGCCTGAGTTTGATTCCCAGTACTGTATTACCAGAGATTTACAGATGGCAGGAAGGTTGATTTGCGGTAAAAATGGTACGTGCAACTCCCTTCCACTGGGGGCCTGTCTAAAAAAAAGCTGCACAACCTCAGGATGAGGAAACGAGTTTACTTTAGTTAAGAAATATTCACGATTGTTGCTAGGCCTATTAATATGGGCAGGTGAGATCATTAACAAAGTGATCGTTTAATATCTCATAAGTCATAACTCAGGCCAATACAGGGTTTTTGGAAAACAAGCAGGTTTGAAACATGATAAAAACAATTTAATCACAATTGTTTTACTCACCAAAGTACCTAACAAATAATAATAATATTGATTTTTTATGTCCCCACTTACTTTCAATGATTTTTCGGAGACACCAAACAAAACATACTAGGGTATGCGTTAATAAAAAATGGGAGACAATGAATGTACGAAATTAAACATTATGATAACAAAACGCATTACCGCCACACCTGTAGATATCCATTAATGTGGCAAACTTCCCTGCTATTCATTTTTATTCTTTCCGTCGTGGAACTTTTGGCACTAACCGGACGATAGCATACCCAACCTAAACAATGCGGTCTTTCTTATCTCATTTACAGCTCTTTAGGTAAATCCTGATGTGATAAATGTACAGAACAAGCATGAAATATGCTTAAAAATAGGTGTCTGGCTTTCAACAGCTGCAGTTATCAAAAGAATGCTTCAAATCACTATGTATTACATTCGGAAATACAAATCGTAACAAATGCTAGCTTTTGGCTGGTGGTTTGGCACGCTTTCAACAACACAGCTTTATTCAGGAGTGACTTCTGCTGCACATACACCGGCTGGGAATATCAGAGATCATCTCCAGAAACCATTTGGGAATAGCTTCACACAGTCTGGACGCTACAATCTGGAACAAAACTATTTTTAAAAGGTTAAAAAAGACGGGACATCGAATGCTCTCGGTCTTGATTGCAGTGCATGGCTGATGAGATGGAAGGTGGTAGTGAAGATGACGTTACTTGGAATGACGACACACCGGTAACAAGGAAGTTAGTGGCGCAAGACAATTAAAATGAAAGAAGTGGTCAGGTTTACTATGTGGTAGCCCTACTGCTCAACTGACAGAGACAAATGATTGGCCACTGAGTTATTTAGTATCAAAATTGCATAATATAATACGATACCCTTACAGTATCCCTTTTCTCTACGGGACCGAGTAGACAATGAAATGAGACAAAACTTCGTAGCGAGACTTTAGGATCGCATGCACTTGCTGACGTTGAGCTCTTCAAAGGAATTAATGAGATGAAACTAATGACGTGATATGAGTAACTAAAACGTATTATATTTACTTTATATTCAGGCCTAAAAGTCGTATTCACCATTTATTGACTTTTTACATTTAAAAATTACTGAAAATAGCCAGTATAACTAAAATACATTCCATAAGTTTGTTAAAGAACAGTGCAGAATGTTTACATGTACAATATATAGCTCTTGATAGCCTACAAGTCATGTGTTCTTTACACATTATTTGAGGTTATCGCATATTGGACTCCCCATTACTTTTTTTGGCTGTAAAAGTGGGGGGAAAAGGGGTCTAATACATGAATAAATATGGCAATAATTATATCAATATGTACATCATGTCAAACTACTAACTGAAATTTTATGAAAATTAACTGAATAACACACACACTCACCATCCTTCACTCATCAAAATTCACACCGTTGGTTTGTGCATCTAAGAGGTACTTTCTGTACAAAGACTTGAAAGACTTTAACGAGTTACTACTGCGGATGTTATTTGGAACAGAGTTCCATAATCTAGTTCCCGTCGCAATAAATGAATGATTACAATGGAACTTCGATTATCCGTTACCGGAAACTATGTTTTCCCGGATCATTCGTTCAAATTATGTGGTCCCACGAGCATTCCAATTAAATCATGTTGTAAAAGTCCCCCATTATCCGTTCCTCTAAGAAACGATTTCCCAGATCAACCGTCCAGAAATTTCAGCCCCATGAATGCTAAATCCTCGATCAAGAGTTCATCAAGAAACTGTATCTCACGGAAGGACGGTTATGGCATATTTATGGATCTTAGTGTTAATGCCCCGTCATTGGAAAAGTGATCGTCGGTGAACTTGCATAAGGGACCATCTTAGCATCGCATTCGGGTGGTACTGTTTAGAGAATCCTCGGAAATCATAAAGCAGAGAGTGGTCACAACAATTAGAAAGAGGAAGAGCATATTTTGACAGCTCTACTTGAAGATGGAACGAGTTTCGTCAAATGTTCGTACTTGTAAAACTTCCACATTATGTCCAGGGTTGGATATTTATATTTCTACTTCCTCCCCCGATGGTATCGCCGAACAGGTTTTCAGCATTTCCCTCAGGGCATTGTATACTCACTGGGCTTTCAGGCAGGAATCGAAACTGCTCCTTCTTAACACAAATCTAGTATTTTAATATTATCATATACGATTGTGTTAATAGATAATTAAAATTAAAACCCTCCTTTTCAATACTAATATTAAACTAAATAAGTTATAACTAGGGCTCAGATGTTTAAGACCTAAAAATAGCCCAAATAAGCAAGCAAATATGACCTAAAAAGTGACAAAATATGACCTCAAAAGAGACAAAATATGACGTAAAAGTTACAAAATATGACTCGAAAATAGTTGGCGAGAGTGTTTTGAAGATTCCGTTTTACACTCTCGCCAACTATTCCATATGATTGATTGTTGTACTGGATTTCAATACTTGCATGAATTTCTAAGCTATCAATTTCTAAACAAGTAATTGCGCTCGATATAATTACAAAGTTCGACTATATACCGTATATATGCCAGACTTTCTGACAAACTGTTGGAAAACAATTCCTGTCCAATCTCGATAGAAGAGGCAGGCCCACTTGTACTGACTGCAGATGTGATACCGAGAAGCAGTTTTGTGAACACTAGTTCGCATTCAGTAAGTTGAAGATGATTTTGTACAGCTACAGCTGTCGTCAAGCCGCCAAAATATGACCGAAATATGACCCTTCTACGAAAATAGCTCCAATATGACCTTATGACAAAAATAGCCATAATATGCATTTATATGACAAATAAAAATCACTTAATTGTGACGATAACCATCTGATTTGCACCAACATCCAATCAGGCAAGAAAATAGAGGCAAAGAAAAAATATGACTTTTCCTAAACATCCGAGCCCTAGTTATAACATATTACTATAACTATTATTGTTTTGGTCCTAATATAAGACTGGAAATTTAACGTTTTTATGTTAGAATGTCATAAAAACCGCAGTTGTTTTATTTGAGCACGTTATATTGTAACAGTTTGTATCATTTTCAACTCGTAGGCCTACTGACTTGTGCAGCGACCGGTGCTTTCCAGCCGAGCTCAAGGTCACGAATAACCGTACTTTTTGAAGTTTGATTGAGTATGATTCACGACGAGCAGAACTGAATATAATGCATTCGAGAACTTTTGAGAATCGATGTTAACATTCTTTTTTTTTTCTTCACGTCGCACTGACACAGATAGGTCTTATGGCGACGATGGGATAGGAAAGGCCTAGGAGTTGGACGGAAGCGGCCGTGGCCTTAATTAAGGTACGGCCCCAGCATTTGCCTGGTGTGAAAATGGGAAACCACGGAAAACCATCTTCAGGGCTGCCGACAGTGGGATTTGAGCCCACTATCTCCCAGATGCAAGCTCACAGCCGTGCGCCCCTAAATCCACGGCCAACTCGCCCGGTGTACATACATTCGAAACCATATTCTCGAATTTAACATAACCTTTAAAAGTTGATATAGGTCTAATTTACGTGGTTCAAGATTTCCATAAACCGACTACGAGCAGTATAATACAAATATAAATGGTCCGTTATGGCAGCAGTGAGGAAGTGCATGTGAGAGAGCTCTGTAAACCACCTAGCAAATCAGCAAGTTAAACTACAATTTGTGTGTACTAGATCAAGTTACATTACTCAATAATACTCAGGGATTAGATACATTCATTCACTATGTCTCTAAAGTCTTTGAACAAGCGGATTTATTCATTCAAAGAAAAGCTAAACGACATCCAAGCTCACTTTAAGAAAGCAACGCGCGCCGCCAACAGCAATGCTACCAACCCCGGCGATGTTTCCCTAGACGCACTCGCCCTTGAGTTCCAGTCCTTCCGAGCTGCTGCCACCCAGGAGCTCAAGGAGGTGAAGTCCGAACTTACTGAAATGCATAACCAGGGGCCTATTCCATGAACGAACTTTGAAAATTTTCACTTTGCACTTTTCAGTTCTGATTTTGTTCCACCATCACTTTTCAGATTTAGCTTGCAAAGTGAAAAGTGAAAAGATAGGAATCTTTTCACTTTTTAAGCCTGTTATGTTCCTCCATTGGTATAGAAATGCAAAGTGCAAAGAAATGAAGTGAAAAGTTTTCATAAATCTTGCAAAGAGACGATTCCCTTTTCATCTGTTAATTAACAAGTATGTACACTATTTTCTCGGCGTAGAATTTGGTTCAGTGACATAAACACGTTATGAAGAGAGCTTTTGTTAGTATTAAGTAAGAACAGTGATGAAAAATCCAATAAGAGAACGTACAAAGACAGGATTAATTTTCATAACCTCACTACGGTGGACTTTCACGAGTGATATCGTATTACCCCAACACAGGCTGACTATATTCTTGAAATGTTCGTTCATTTATTGAAACACGCAACAAAAAGAAGTAAATTCCTTTTCGTAAAAGAACAAATTCTTATATGCTTATATTGGTTAGTAAATGGTGCCCAGCTGCACAGTATAACAGCAATGCATGGGACATCAAAATCAATTATTTGCGGAACTGTTACCAAAGTCGTAGATATTATAGTAAATTTAATATTTCCTAACAGTACGTTGGCCTGATAATCCACATAATATAGCGACGGGATTTCTAACGAAGGGTGAATTTCCTTCATGTGTGGATGTGTTGACGGTGCTCTCGTTAACATTGATGTTTGTCAACATTTGAGAGGTTATTTTTAAAGGATGTCACGTTTCTCCTTGGCAACTTCCATCACAGCCAGCTTCTTGTAATAACCTTTCTTTTGCCTGATAAAATACTTTAACGGTACCACAATTATACTGTCAAGTTCGCTGCGAAAAGTAAAGCATTAAAATCAGAGTATTAGGCCCATACAGTTTGCTCATGGAATAAACTCGATCGGATCACTCATTCGCAAAGACTTTTCACTTTGCGAAAAAATTGAAAAGTACAACCTAGTTCATGGTGGAACAGAAAGACTTTGCACTTTGCAAGAATTGAAAAGTGCAAAGTTGAAAAGTTGCAAAGTTCGTTTGTGGAACAGGCCTCTGATCTCCAAACAGGACGACCTAATCGACGAAGCAGAGCAGTACAGCAGGAGAAACTGCCTATTACTCCATGGGGTGACATAAGCTCCGAATGAGGACATCTAAGACAAGGTGTTCGGTGTTGTGAAATCCCACCTAGGGATAGACTTGACATTGAACAATTTTGGATTGCTGTCACAGGATTGGGAAACCAAGAAGAACAACAGCTGAGGTAGTGACAGGAGGGAAAAGGCCCATCATTATAAAGTTCACGCGATATCACAAACGCGACCGTATCTGGCGTGCAAAGAAATCGCTGAAGGGATCGGGTATGCTGATAACAGAATCACTAACAGCTACGAGAAAGGACATACTAAACGCCGCGCGTGACCACTTGAGTCAGAAATCTGTATGGACTAAGGATGGACGAATCATTATTCTAAGCTCTGATGGAAAAAAAATTACAAGTGACCACACGAGCTGATCTTAACAATGTTATTTAAACAGCTAGGCGGTGAAAGAGTGTAGTGAAGTAACGACAATGTGGATTACTTTAAGTTTGTATTATAGTGTGTTATTATTGACTGTGAATGTGATTGAGTGCATGAAAAGTCGGCGTGGTATCAGAGAAGATTCGGAGGTAAGAAGCATGCATTCTTTGTTTTCAGCTTTGTGTGCTGTGTTATGTTGGTGGACAAATCTGTCACTTACGTCAACGACCTACATTCCTCGTTTCCCCTCTTAACTCAACCCTCACCCCTCCCATACCCTGAGGCAATGGGATCCATTCTGAGGCGACAGCTGATGAATCACCCGAGAGCTCTAACCTGTTGCCACCTAAATTCACTATCCATTGCAGCTCACCTGAAAGAACTACAGATTATTTTTGAAAATAATAAGGTGCATTGTATTGGCATATCAGAAAGCTGGTTACGTGGAGATATGCTGTCTTGTGCTGTAAATCTCGACGGATACTTGCTCTTACAACATGACCACACTGACAGACGAGGTGGTGGAGTAGCCTTTTACTACAGGAATGATTTAAAATGCAAGATCATCTGCACCTCAGACCCAAGCCTTCCCCTGCGTCCTGAGTATATGTTTGTTGAACTCGACTGCAATAAGAAAATATTAATAGGAATTGTATATAAGCCACTTAATATTAGACAAATGGAGGACTTCGAAGCAGCTTTAACAGATCTTATCTCGGTCTACGAAGATGTCATAGTCATGGCTGACTTTAATACTGACTTGTTAAAACAAACCAGTGAATCGGATAAGTTGCGTCATATATTCCATGCTGTGAATAAGGAAATCCTACTACTTAACACTACGAACCACGTCTACTACCCTGATCACTCGACTCACACATTAATTGACCTTATAATTGCAAATCAACCCCAGAAAGTCATTAAGCACGGACAGATCCCAGATCCTGGGATTTCAACTCACGACTTATTGTACTTATGTTACTCTATCCGTGGACCGAAGTATAAAGCACGCTACGTTATCTTAAGACATAAAACATATTGAATTGGATGATCTACGCAATGACGCATATAACTTACTGTGGGATGACATACGTAATCTTCATGACATTGACTCAAAAGTTAACAGATTCAACTCTTTAGTGCTGAACTTGTATGACAAACATGCTGCGGAGAGGCAAGTAAGATTTAACCGACCCCCTTCTCCTTGGTTGACGACCGAGATAAGATCTGCTATGGCCAGCCGTGACCGTAGGTACAGAAAATTCAGACAAACACGTGACAAAGATGACTTTGAACAATACAGGAAACTGAGAAACAAAGTTAAACAACTAATTAGAAACAGCAAATGCCACTACTTTCAACAGTTAGCAGGAAATAATAATTTAAACCAAACATGGAAGAAGCTACGATCTTTGGGCATAGGCAAAGCCGTAGAAGAGCACATTCCCACCATATCTCTAAATACATTAAATGATTACTTTTCTCAGCCTAAAGTCGGACCAGTTCCATTACCAGCTAATCCCACAAATTCAACATGCCACTCCGAGCGCGACCAGTTCTCTTTCCACACAGTTAGCGCAAATGATGTTAAACGTGTGTTGTACTCTATCACTTCCGATGTGACAGGTAATGACGGTATCTCGCTAAAATTAATTAAAAACATCAGGGCCATACTGTCAATACTGACTCACATATTCAACTACTGCCTGATCAATGGAGTATTGCCTAATGTTTGGAAAGACGCACTAATAAGGCCGATCCCGAAAAACGCTACCTTAGATTCTCCATCAGATTACAGCCCTGTGTCCATCCTACCACCCCTTGCAAAAGCACTCGAACGTCTGATTCATGCACAAATCACTGTATACCTGACCCAGAATTCCCTCCTTGACCCTTTTCAATCCGGCTTTAAAAAAGGACATAGTACCACGACAGCATTACTGCGGGTTACGGACGATATCAGACATGCAATAGACCAACAATATGTGACTGTAGCTACACTACTAGACCTAAGCAGCGCCTTTGACACAGTTAGCCCTGGGTTACTACTGCTAAAACTCTATAATATCAACTTTAATGAGACATCTCTTAAATTTTTTAGCTCCTTCCTTACTGACCGTCGGCAACGAGTATCAGTGGGAACAATGTACTCAGGATGGCATAACAAGTCAATAGGTGTCCCGCAGGGGTTGGTTTTGGGCCCACGTTTATATGTAATTAGTGTGAACGACATAGGGGACGCATTGAATTATAGCAAGTACCATATATATGCAGATGATCTCCAGATTTATTATCACTCATATCCACAATACATAGATGTAGCCAGTGACAGAGTAAATTTTGACTTACAACGACTGAATGACTATACCAAAAATAACAGCTTGTTCATAAATCCTAACAAAACTCAGACTATTATATTTGGTACTAAAAGAAACCTTAACTTGTTAAAAAGTAGAAATGTACCCCCAATTATTTTAAATAATACTGCCATGCCCTATTGTACGTCAGTAAGAAACTTAGGTGTTATAATGACTGAGACACTAAACTAGACTGAACAAGTGACAAATACATGCTGTAAAGTGCAGAAATCTTTTTTTCCTCTCAAACGCTACTCTTCCATATTTCCAAAACATCTTAAAATACAACTGGTAAAATCCCTAATCTTACCAATTCTAGACTATTGCGACACTGTACTTACAGACATAACTCAAGACAGTAACAAGATGTTCAAGCGGAGTTTAAACACCTGTATTCGATTTATATTTAAGCTGCGATATGGTTCTCACATTTCACCTTATTATAGGAAGTTGTCATGGCTTCGTGTTCATGAGCGTCGCAGTCTCCACATGTTGTCCCTTCTGCATGGAGTTCTAAACTCAGGTGTACCGAATTATCTCTCATCCAACTTTAATTACCTCTCCTCCTATCACAACCACGATACACGATCTGGCTCCTGTTTAACAATATCTCTCAGTCACTCCAGGACTTACAACCGCTCCTTTGTAGTCACTGCCGCTAGGCTGTGGAATACCCCCCCTGATACCATTAGGGATTTACGTTCTCATAGGAGATTTATGATCAATTGCCAAAATCACTTGCTGAATACCTCTAACTGACTTGTTCGATGTGCGTAGTGTGAATGAGTGCGTGAATGAGCTTATTTTCATAAAAATTAGAAATGTATTTGCTAGTTATAGGTTTTTTTTTACTGTGTTTTCCTTCTTTTATTATCACTAGTGTTAGCTTTAAAATTATTATCATGTTTCATTTA
Organism: Anabrus simplex; assembly: GCF_040414725.1. NCBI lineage: Eukaryota > Metazoa > Arthropoda > Insecta > Orthoptera > Tettigoniidae > Anabrus > Anabrus simplex. The sequence goes on from NC_090275.1 coordinate 83,756,262, forward strand.
TACTGTCATGTTGTACATTGTATAATTATTTCTTCTATTACTCTCTCCATATTTGCTATTAGTACTATATTATTTTTAAAATGATTTGTTTTATTTAAAAATATATGTAATTATTTTAAATGTTATGGTTAAGTGTAAGAGAGGGCCTCGAGCCCTAACTTCGCCACGAATAAAGACGAATTACTTACTTACTTATTGGACATTATAAATTTTCTAGCTAACTCATTCCTGGTTGCCAGTGTTTCGCATATCGTGGAGGCCACTGCGTAGGCTACTTGAAGCCACCGGCGGTGCCAATGCACTATGAGAGACTGTCTCACTATCAAAAATTGATGCCTTCTTGGCCATCAGATGATAATCAATATCAGATGGGAATAAACATCTATATCACATGAGCAGTATACTGGTGACCAAATTATAATGGAAGATTAAGAAACGAAGGGATTTCGCCATGATGTTGGGCCCTTTTGTATCCAACGTGCTCTATTTTATTAGATTAGAGAATTGAAAACTTCTTATGGTCGATTGCTGTTTGGCTTGGCGTTATTAGATTTTTCGAAGAGTTTGGCTGATTAAATTTGCAGAAGTCAAAGAAGTTTTCATGGAAAACTAACAAATTTTCCCCAGTAAAAATCAATATAAAGTATCTATATTTTTAACTCGCGTACCGGTAATTAAAGTTTGAAGCTGGTCCCGCGGTCTAACTTGCCTGCTCTCACCCAGAGGACCCAGGTTCTATTCCTGGCCAGGTGAGGCATTTTTATATGGATATAAGGGCTGGTTCCAGGTCCACCCAGCCTCAGCCTACGTGATTACCTTTAGCTGAGGAGCTATCTAATAGTGAGATGGCGATCCCGGTCTAGAGAGCCAGGAATAACAGCCGAGAGGATTCGTCACACTGACCATGCATCACCTTGTAATCTGCAGGCCATCGGTCTGAGCAGCGGTCGCTTGGCAGGCAAAGGTCCATTGAGGGTGTAGTTTGGTTTAGGAGTGTTTGTAAGATTATAATTATACCATACATATTTTATTTTCATGATGTTCAGCTAAATTGTTTATGGTTTTAATTCATTCCCGGATTTTCTGTTTTCTCATGTTGTACATATTTTTCTTTTCGTGGTCCCTCCAAAAACGGAGAATCGAGGTTCTACTGTATAGGCAGCTGACCTGCTAAAGGGAATGGCACTGAGTGTGTATTATGCTGGTGAAAAGAGGTAAGGTATGTAAAGTTTTAATGACAGGTACTGGCGAGTTCTTTCAGTTAGTGATCTGAACACCAATACAGCTACATGAAGCTACTCGTTTGATAAAGCAATGTAACATTAATAACATATTTGCACCTCATTATTATAGGTGTTACACACTGGTTAACAGAGAATTCTTTGCATTATACAGTGGTGTGCAAAACTTAAGGACGAAAAAGGTTATCGCCTATAGTGCCTCATAGGAAACATTTATCTGTGAGAAAATAATTCAAAATGTACTTCATAAGACACAGAAGTGATAAACAACAATGTACCGGCTGGTACACCTCTACGCCACACATTTGAATTTTCCGCCTTCAAGGACTCCTCTACAGGAGAAACTGTGAACTTAAAACTGGATCTACTTAAAGTTTTGCTCTGAAGATGTCACTGTGTTAATTTTGTCATGTTTTTGTTTACTATTTATCAAGAAGTTTGGACATTGTCTCATAGATGTCTCTACTAAAAAACTTTGATCATGCACCCTGGTGCGAAGTGAAGGAACTTTTTTGAAGAAATTTTGGATTCATAAGTTTTCTCTTTGCTAAATTTTGTTCTTTCATTTGTGGGTTGGCAATATTAATCTTTTCTTTCTGCCAGTTTTGAAGTTAGCCAATCAATTATTTCTGTAATTAATTTTTGACCAATCGTGTCTTTCTTCTTCGATTTTGTGTGGGACTGTGTACTTTAGCCAATAAACGCCTGTGGGTGTGTCTTAATTATTCATGAAAGGTCTCAAATCTTCCCCGAGGGTATAAAAACTGCTGATTTTCTTGTCTCTCGGCCACATCATCATCAACATTTAACTTAGTGTATGGACATGTAGCAGGAGGCGGGAAGAATCTCTTTCTTCAGGCAGCAGTTCTTCAGTAAAGTAATGGCCGCTTAACATCTTTATTTCTTGCTAGCTCAGCAGTTTAACCAGCAGGGAAGGTCCAAAACTTTTACCATGTAACCTATCTCTTAAAAATGTAAATTTCTTCTTGTTTATGTAAAAACTTCATATATCTTTAACTGTAAATCGAGGATAGAGAGTGCTTCACCCTCTCGAGCTCCCCTTCATTTTGATTTGAGGTAACTATGTTTTTGTAACCGATTTTCTACTCTTCCTTAATGTGTTAAATTTATTCAGTATACGAGTCACCTCCATAGTTTGGGAATAGCCCGCTTCATCGGCAGAGTGCCTCTTAAGTTTTAAGAAGTTTCATGTAGGAGTGCAAATTCACGCCTCCATTCATTTTGCATTTTGGGCCATTAACTTAACCTGTTATTTTTCTACTAAGGCCCAGTAGGCTGGGTACAAGATACCCCTGTTTCTTTGCAAGTGTGCCTTGAGGGCAGTTAATGGTAAAGTCTGTTGTGGCCTTTGATAGGCTCAGAAAATTGAGAGCGGGTCAGCTCTTTTATATGTGGTAAAAGTGCCTCTAGGAGGCATGATATGGTTTTTGGAGCAAAGGCTCCTTGAATGAAGGGGGTTTTCTGCCCTTTGAACAAAAATATGCCTTTGTAAAGTTGGGCAGAGAGCTCAGAAATTGTAAAAAGTGGGGCTTGAAGCCCAGATTGTTAATTTGTCCCTAAATCTTGGCTTTACTGGCCTTGTACCTGATTGTCGGTTATTTGTTGACTACTTGTTATTGGTTAAATTTTGAAAGTCTATGTTGAGAATTGTTGAATTTTGCTATTTTCGAAAATATAACCTTTTATGCAATTTTAATTCATATCTCGGCTTTGTAGTTAGACTCATTCACCCTGGCACCTTCTTTCACCTCTGCCAATCCACCAAACCACGGTAACAAGTGGTAGCAGAGCGTGGTTGAATGGGTCTCATTTAAGCCCCTTTTGATGGCTAAACATTGCATTTAATTTGAACTCTAACAATTTTCTCAGTTGCTGGAATTTTCCTTCCTATTTTTCTAAATTTGTCAACCTTCTGCCATCATGTCCGGCCCTCGCAAAGTCATCCACCCAGGCTATTTGCGCAAGGAGGAATTGATTTACGAATTAACCATTAGAAATGTTCAATCTGGAGGCACGGTTGTGGCCGACTCCACCAAACTTAAGGATTCCCTTGATTTGCCGATTAGTATCCCAACCTTGGGAGAGAAAGATAACGTTGAGGCTCTCTCCACGATCACTGACAACACTACTGAGCTAGCATCCGTAGTTAGTTGTTTTTTTTTTTTTTGAAGTAGGTGATCCATCCCCAAATCAACTTGAAAGAGTACAGGCTAGACTGTACCATTTTTATAATAGGGTGAGCAATCTATTGTCTCTTAAGTTAAATGAACAGGGTAAGGAGGCTAGTAATCTTGTAGAACACCTTTCTAAAATGTCCAATAAAGTTAGTCAGTTGTTAACTGGGGCAGTTCCTCCCAAGACCGATCAAGCCACTGTTGCAAACATAGCTAATGAGGAGGATTCTTCCAAGGGGGAAGAAAATAGAAAATCCGTAGGAGTCCAACAAACATCTGCCCCATTAGAAACTGAGTCCGGTCGTCGTACATCCATTCCACCATTTGTTTTGAACAATGCACTTTCTGAAACAGCTTCTCTGCCCCCTAGGTCTTTACCTACAATGTCACCTGGGTTCAGTAGCTTACCTCACCCTTTGGCTATGTTGCTTAGAGGTATTTCTAAGTTTTCAGTTAATTCTACTAGTGATGTAATTTCATTTCTAAGATTTTTGGTCGAGTTTCAGGATCACGCTCTTGTGTTTTCGCTTTCCCCGTGTCAAATCCTTCAGATATTTACCCTTATTCCATTGGCGTCCTCTCAGACAAAATAGTAAGAGCAATTGCTGAACAATCAACTATGAAGACTTCCATGCCCGCCTGTTAGCTAATTTCATTCCGGCTCGAGCTAGGTCATCTCTAATACAGAAGAATTATTACCGAGTACAGCGACTGGATGAAAATCTTGCCAATTTCATCCAAGACATTAAGTTCTATACTAGGGCATTTGCTCTTCATTTCCCAGAAGATCAAATTGTTCAGGCCATTGTGGAAGGAATTTCACCATCCTACAGGTCATATTTGTGTTTCGCGTCGCGTCCTCAAACCTTTGCCGAGTTAGAGGCTATGGCTGTCTCAGACGAAGGAGTTGGATATGCCGACACCTTACGCGTCGCGAAGGAGCCCCCTCCGTTGTCAAGTAATTTTCAGCCTCCACCTCGCCAAACCATCGCAAATGTTATGCTTGTGGGTCGCATGATCATCTTCGGAACAAGTGTCCATTGATTAAACCTAGAAGGACAATGAATGGAGCAGGGCATCCCAAGGCTTAAATGCGGCTCGTTTTCCCATATAGCCAAGAATTGCCCTAATACTAATAGCATCCGCTCCTGCTCAACTTCTGGTGCAACTTCCACCGATGCAAATAATCAAAAGTGACTAGTGCCTTCGGCTGAGTCGGCAAATCCATCTTTTCAAGGCTCAGCCCCAAGTAAACCATCCGAAATCTGTCTCGGAACATGGTAGAAGGCCTTCCAACCCCACCTTTGAGTGCCCTAAAGAATGTCTTAGGATTGCGGCGGAGTCCCCCGCTCCAGTACCCTTCCTGAAAATTGAGCTGAATAATGAACCGAATACTGCTCTAATAGACTCTGGGAGTGTGTGTTCCATTATTTCGGCCGAATGGTACTCTAAACTAAAGTCTGCCTGTACATTTTCTGACTATTGTTCGTCTTCGGTTCAATGCATTTCGGCCAACCTTACTCCATTAGAAATTTTAGGTTCCCCATATGCCAAAATTTGCATTTCGAAATTCACTTGGAAAGTAAAACTGTTTGTGGCTAAGCATTTGTCTTGCCCCATTATATTAGGAGTAGACTACATGTCTCACAATGGTCTTGTGCTCGACGTTCAGAACAAGTCGTGCACTTTCAAATTTGCTAGTAATTTCAAAATCCCCTTATTAAAATGTAATTCTGTGTCATGTTCATCTGTTTTGCCTACCCAGGATGAGATTATGTTAGACCTTACACATCTTCCTGAGGAGCAGGCTGAGAGTATTCGTAAGTTGTGTCAGTCGTTTCCAGAGGTTTTCTCCGATACTCTTGGTGTTACTGACCTTATTGAATATAAGATTGAGGTTACGGATTCGGTCCCCGTTAGGTTCCCACCCTATAGGTTATCTCCTCGTAAAATGAAGGCTCTGAAGGAGATCATAGATCAGATGCTGAAAGATGGTATAATTCAGTCCTCTAAGTCGGCATATTCATCGCCTATTTTCTTAGTCCCAAAACCCCAAGGTGGCTTCAGGCCTGTGATTGACTATAGGGCTTTAAATCGGAAGGTGGTGTTACAATCTGTGCCCCTTCCCGACCTTCACTCTGTTTCTCGTAGTTTTGAAAAGCTAAGTTCTTCACCATCTTAGACCTTAATCAGGCGTATAATCAGATCCCTCTAGCTGAAGAATCCAAACATCGTACAGCTTTTGCCACGGATTGGAACTTGTATGAGTACAACCGTGTGCCTTTCGGGCTCCCCACGGAAGCAGCTGTGCTTACGAGACTGCTAGACAGGGTCTTCTCCGACAACAAATTCGAGTACTTATACCATTATCTTGATGATGTCGTCGTATTTTCTGAGACGTTTGAAAAACATCTAGATCATCTGAAAGAGGTCCTTGATCGCCTTCGTAAGGCAGGGTTAACTGTGAAGTTATCGAAGGTTGCTTTCGCTAAGCCTTCCATGTCATTTCTAGGGGATATTGTGTCGCCCGATGGTGTCGCAGTGGATCATTCTAGAACACAGGCCATCCGTGACTTCAAACCTCCCAAGAACATCTAAGGTATTGCCACATTCATTGGCATGGTGAATTTCTTCAGAAAATTTATTCCTAACTTCGCTAGCAGAGCGGCGCCCTTGAACTTACTTCATAGGATAGGCGTCAAATTTGAGTGGGGGGTCTTCTCAACAAGCCACTTTCGAAGACCTAAAATTAGCTCTTTGTAACGCCCCTGTCCTTGCTATGCCTGATTTCTCGAAGAAATTCGTCGTCCAAACTGACGCGTCGACGTCGGCTGCAGTCCTTCTTCAAGAGACTGAACTAGAGAGGCGACCCATCGCCTATGCATCTAGGACTCTATCGGCTCAAGAAGCCAAGTATTCCACCTATGAACTTGAAGGTTTGGCAGTCTTATTTGCGCTAGAGAAGTTCCGCCTCTATCTGGAACATGTCAAGTTTGACTTGGAAACAGATAACCAAGCCTTAAGTTGGGTCTTAGCTAGGCCGCGTCGTACAGGTCGTATAGCCCGCTGGGCCATCAGAATTTCTGCCTTCCAATTTGATGTCAGGCATATTAGAGGGTCTGAAAATGTTGTGGCGGATGGACTAAGCCGTATGTTTTCTAATGACGTAGAGACCTCTGAACAAGAAGACAGTTCTTCACTTACCGAGTCCATACCCTCTGGTGTAAATGCCATTCTAACTGATGCCCCCATGTTGTTTAGAGATATTGAAAAATATCAACGCGAAGATCCAGTGCTAGCTCCTATTATGGAAACCCTTTCTTCTGGGGAACATGTCGTCCCTTATGTATTGAGGAATGGTGTTTTATGTTGCCCGTCGAGGCATGATAAGAAGATGAAAGTTGTGGTTCCAGCTGTTGTTGTACCCATGATCTTCAAGTACTACCATGAGACCCCATTAAGGGGACATTTAGGCATCTTCAAAAACCAGGAAAAGATCAGAGAAATGTTCATTTGGAAAAGTATGGACGGTGAAATTCGTGAATTGGTAAAAGCCTGAAAATCTTGTTGGCTTAGTAAATCCACCATGTCCACTAAGCAAGGCCATTGTTATCTCATCAAGCGTCGCGCCCTATGGAACACCTCTATATCGACTACGTAGGACCCTTCCCCCAATCTCAGGGGAACACCAACAAATTCATTCTCGTGTGTGTAGATGAGTTCAAAAGATTTTCCTGGTTATTCCCGACTAAGCTGGCTACCGCTCAGTCCACCATTTCTTGTTTAAATTCTATCTTTGCTTCTTTTGGTCCGTGCCAATATATTGTTTCTGACAATGCAAAAGCTTTTACCTCCAATCTCTTCCGTAAATTCTGTTTTGATCTGTCCATCTCTCACGTAACTACTTCGGCATATTATTCCCAACCATCTCTGGCTGAGCGGGTCAATCGTAATCTGAGATCGGCTCTTATTGCCTATCATTATCATGATCATTCCAGGTGGGATACTTCCCTGCATTGGTTGGCCTTCGCTTTGAATTCGGCGGTTCATGAATCTCATAAGTTCACTCCAGCTTCGTTGATGTTTAAATTTGTGCCTAACACGCTGCTCTCTAATCTTTGGTCTCTTAGGGATATTCTACCCGAGACAATAAATCCCAATAATATTAGAGACCTATGGAAGAAGGCTAAGGCCAATCTTAAAGTTTCTCATGAAAAGGTTAGGGAAAGATATGATCGTGGACGGAGGCCCACCAATCTAAAAGTAGGAGATCAAGTCATGATTAAAAACTTTGTTCCCGCGGGCAAGCTTGCCCCCAGATTTCATGGGCCGTGCATCATTTTAGATTTCCTTACTCCGGTTACGTTGTTGGTAAGCAATCCAGCCACAGAGAGGATATTTAGAGTTCACCTATCGCAGGTGAAACTTGTGTAATATCCTGGTTAATTAGTCATTAACATCTTTGTAAGAGCTTAGTGGGTTATATTTTTGTTTTCATTTAAGGCCCTCTGCCCTTGGATTAAGTTTACTGTGACTATATGGATTGTACGATCTTCCCCTCTGGTTATTCTGCTGTCCTTTCCCTTGCGGCCATTTCCAAGCTCCCGTCTCCTGCTAAAGTATACCTGTGGCTATAATTTTCCACGCCGCTGGCACCTCTGCCTCTCCAAAAAACATCGTACCCTAAAATAAAAAGTCACCAACAAATTCTGCCGCCGAGATCTGACTGTTTCAGTGCCCCGCAGCCGTTCATCGCAGTACAGCCACCGAAGTGGGGAAGGGCCCACTCCACTCCCGGGATGTCTTGCCGTGTACGGCGCGCCGGAGTCCATCTCCCAGCAAAGGCTAATGTGTGGCGCACCAACCGCCAGCTTATCTGGGGACTGTAAATAAACTTTCCATCTGCGGCGTCCCTTCACCACGACTACCCCTCTCATAATAGCGGGAGAGGTGTATCTGAGGGTACTTGAGGGGTAAAGGGGATTCGACTGGACATCGGCAGCGGCAGCTGGCCTTGCCGTCAAAATTTTCATCTTGTTGTTGGCATTCTACGGCAACAAAGACACTCTCGAGCTGGAGTTCAACTAACTCCTACCTATCTACTTCAAAATAGGAGACTTTAAAATTTTTTTGGTGGTTTAAATGTTCTTCAAAATTCTTCTACAAAACTTTGGAAATTCTTAATGTCTCCTCCATATTCTCCCACAATCTATTTGCAAGGAAGCAGAAATTTTCTTCAATTGATGATTAAATTTTGTTTCAAAAAAAAAAAAAAAAAAAAAAAAAAAATTCTGTGTCACCCCGTGGAAGGACATTTGGGGGGGAGGTCTGTACCGGCTGGTAAACCTCTACGCCGCACATTTGAATTTTCCGCCTTCAAGGACTCCTCTACAGGAGAAACTGTGAACTTAAAACTGGATCTACTTAAACTTTTGCTCTGAAGATGTCACTGTGTTAACTTTGTCGTGTTTTTGTTTACTATTTATCAAGAAGTTTGGACATTGTCTCATAGATGACTCTACTAAAAAACTTTGATCATGCACCCTGGTGCAAGGTGAAGGAACTTTTTTGAAGAAATTTTGGATTCATAAGTTTTCTCTTTGCTAAATTTTGTTCTTTCATTTGTGCGTTGGCAATATTAATCTTTTCTTTCTGCCAGTTTTGAAGTTAGCCAATCAATTATTTCTGTAATTAATTTTTGACCAATCGTGTCTTTCTTCTTCGATTTTATGTGTGACTGTGTACTTTAGCCAATAAACGCCTGTGGGTGTGTCTTAATTATTCATGAAAGGTCTCAAATCTTCCCCGAGGGTATAAAAACTGCTGATTTTCTTGTCTCTCGGCCACATCATCATCAACATTTAACTTAGTGTATGGACATGTAGCAGGAGGCGGGAAGCATCTCTTTCTTCAGGCAGCAGTTCTTCAGTAAAGTAATGGCCGCTTAACATCTTTATTTCTTGCTAGCTCAGCAGTTTAACCCGCGGGGAAGGTCCAAAACTTTTACCATGTAACCTATCTCTTAAAAATGTAAATTTCTTCTTGTTTATGTAAAAACCTCATATATCTTTAACTGTAAATCGAGGATAGAGAGTGCTTCACCCTCTCGAGCTCCCCTTCATTTTGATTTGAGGTGACTACGTTTTTGTAACCGATTTTCTACTCTTCCTTAATGTGTTAAATTTATTCAGTATACGAGTCACCTCCATAGCTTGGGAATAGTCCCTGTTTCATCGGCAGAGTGCCTCTTAGGTTTTAAGAAGTTTCATGTAGGAGTGCAAATTCACGCCTCCATTCATTTTGCATTTTGGGCCATTAACTTAACCTGTTATTTTTCTACTAAGGCCCAGCAGGTTGGGTACAAGATACCCCTGTTTCTTTGTAAGTGTGCCTTGAGGGCAGTTAATGGTAAAGTCTGTTGTGGCCTTTGATAGGCTCAGAAAATTGAGAGCGGTCTGCTCTTTTATACGTGGTAAAAGTGCCTCTAAGAGGCCTGATATGGTTTTTGGAGCAAAGGCTCCTTGAATGAAGGGGTTTTCTGCCCTTTGAACAAAAATATGCCTTGGTAAAGTTGGGCGGAGAGCTCAGAAATTGTAAAAAGTGGGGCTTGAAGCCCAGTTTGTTAATTTGTCCCTAAATCTTGGCTTTACTGGCCTTGTACCTGATTGTCGGTTATTTGTTGACTACTTGTTATTGGTTAAATTTTGAAAGTCTATGTTGAGAATTGTTGAATTTTGCTATTTTCGAAAATATAACCTTTTATGCAATTTTAATTCATATCTCGGCTTTGTAGTTAGACCCATTCACCCCGGCACCTTCTTTCACCTCTGTCGATCCACCAAACCACGGTAACAAACAACAACAAAAAATAATAAATAGAAAAGTTTACAATCAAATATACAGTACATAGCACTGACTGATAAAATACATATGCACCTATGCCAGAAATGTAAAGGGAAGCAGTGATTGTCAGTTGTTTTTGTGATAATGGGAAACCTTATACGGGTTGTCAGGCAAACAGGCCACCTCTGCATAGTCTTCTCACTAGGGTAAACGGCAACAATATTGAGTTCTTCGCACCTGTGCCACGTTACTCGCTGTCCGGTGTCTGTTCCTCATTTGGTGTGGATTTCAGCGGACAACCTCCAAGGTCCTTCACCCAGTCATATTTGTCATTCTGAAGGCTTTCCATACTCATGATATGAGCGATATCAAACTCCCGAGTCTCACTTGACACACAATGATCTTGCTCATGTTTTTCATTACTGTACCACGAGCAAAGTCATCCAAATATACTCTGTGGGCAAGTGGGTTTTAACGCAGGATAAAAGTTTGTAAGTGAAAATCTTTTTTACGATGATGTTTCCCTCCCCCCTGAATACTTCCATTCAAGTGGAGAATTTGCACTGTATTCAAACATACAGCTCTTACAAGCTCTTAGGTCCTATACATCATGTGCTCTTAGTTCTTAGTTTGGAAATGCCGCATACAACACCTAGTTTCATTATACCAGTTATCAACAAGGCAAACCGCGCAACATTAGTACCTTGGTTCACAACTTGCACTGCAAACATCTAGATGCGGTACGATTGTCGTTTGTTTCTTTCTCGCAGATGATGTGATTCGCGCGGTGCACAAGGCTGCCAACATGTCTACATAGGAACCGAGCACAAGACGATTTGTGTACACTGTTAGTTGTGGGCAAAAAGGCTAAATGACCTTTATTCTTGCTGTGCGGACATTATGCACCGTGGCTATAGGAAAACGCTTCTCAAAGGGAGTATGGCCCAGGACGAGCCACTGTTCTTATGAGAGAGATTGGCCTGGATGTGTAAAGATAGGTTACAGATACTTAGTTACCTTTTTTTTCTTGCCCTGTGGGCAGTATGTGCCATGGAGCCCTTACTTTGCACGGGTTGGTAACAGAAGCTGAGAGTTTTGATCTCTGGGAATGAAGTAATGTCAGCTAATGGCAATGCCAGTAGCTACTCAAGTAATGGAGAATGGTTCATGCTACATTTAATTATGAAAGTAAATGTACTTCTGGGGGCAAGATAGTGGATCCCTAGACATTATGATGAACACGTCTCTGCTCTACAAAGAATTCCACGTAAGATTTGCATCATTTCTACTATAACGTTTGTGCAGTATATATATTCAAATTCAGCAAAAGTTGACACCTTGCAACCCAAGGTTTATAACATTATAAGGAAGTATAAATTATGCAAATCTTACTTGAAATTCCTTACAGAGGAAAGATGTGTTCATTGCCATGTCTACGTACCCACCAGCTTGCCCCAAGGAAATAAATTTACTTTTATACTTTAATAAAGAGCAGGAACCGTCATTGTCCATTGCTGAAGTACAGTAGCTACTGTACTTGCATTCCTATTTGCCAACGTGAAAAGGGATGTGACGTCAATCCCATCAATGATGATAATTAGATTGCTTTACCAATCCTGCAGAATAAAAGCACAAATATATAGAACATGCAAAGAAACAATGTGGAATATAGAACAGCAAATATTCGCAGAAACGTGTCAAATCGGATGCACTGCACTCGCCCACATAGAATGGCTCTGCTACTGCCCTACAGAATGCTAGAGGCCTAGAAAACTGCTTTGTAACACTAACCTGGGAGTTTATCCCCCCAGACCCCCTTTGCTTGGTCACTATCAATGGTTTGGTCACTAACCGGACTTAACCAATTAAGACCTATTGCTTTGTCACACCCCGAATTAGAAATAAATTCAGCTTTTCGCCACTGTCAAACATACAACGTGCTGCTATTGCCCTAATCCAGACCAATGGATTTTTCACTAGCCAGACCTAATCAATCCAGATCAATCGCTTTGTCACTGACCCAAATTATAAATGAATTCAGCTTTTCACCACTGTCCAACATAGATTGCGCTCCTATCACCCTACAGAATGCTAGAGGCCTAAAAGCCACTTTGTGGCCCTAACCTGGAGGCTTATGCACCCCAGACCCCCTTTGCTTGGCCACAGTCCACTGGTTTTGTCACTAGCCAGAATGATAAATTAATTCAGCAACAGAATGCTCTTAGTTCCTAAGTAAACAGGTTGGCAGCATTGCTGACTGCCCAACCATGTCTCCTCTGCATCGAGAAGTAAACAATGACAGTCATTCCACGCATAGCTGAATGTAACGAGTATTCTATGGCACGGCGTCAACTATTAAATGTAACAAAAACTTTTCAGTTTTGCCATTGCCAAAGTGGAAAAAGTCACAGCTCAGTTCCCAATAGATCAACAACCTGAAACTAAATTCGAAGTCAAAAAGAAACTTCAAGAATTATTTAAAGATCAGAAAGATAACACGCCCCATTTACCTTCTAAAGATATTAAAGGCTTAAAACAAAAAATAAAAGATAATGACCTTCCAATCACAAAGGCGGATAAAGGTAATGTGTCAGTTATCATGCACAAGAAGTACACAGAAAAAACTGAAGCATTTTTCTCAGATAATACTTTCACAAAGCCTCCGTGGCTCAGACGGCAGAGCATCAACCTCTCACCGCTGGATACCGTGGTTCAAATCCCGGTCACTCCATGTGAGATTTGTGCTGGACAAAGCGGAGGCGGGACAGGTTTTTCTCCGGGTACTCCGGTTTTCCCTGTCATCTTTCATTCCAGCAACACTCTCCATTGTCATTTCATAGCATCTATCATTCATTAATAAATCACTTTGGGGGTGGCGACCCCATCCTACTAACAGCCTATATCTGCTTCATTCATTACATCCCTGACCCGGTGAATGACTGGAAAACAGGTTGTAGGTTCCCATTTTCAATACTTTCACAAAAGTTAAAAAAGACCCTACTAACTCTGTCCAAAGAAAACTAAAACAAATACTTAAAAAACATTAATTTCATCCTTAATGAGAATGAAATATCAAGCTTAATTAACATGAATCCAAGACTATTGACAGCAAGAGCTTTGCCTAAGATACACAACAGCCCTACCTATAAGAGCTCTAAATTTATCAATAGTTTTCTAAAAAAGTACTATACTTCCCAAAGTGGAACCACAATCAGTAATTCAATAGAATTTTGTAAAATTACTGAGAACACTAAATTAAAACCATCTTTCACCCTGAACTCATTCGACGTTACTAATATGTATTCTACCATCCCTACAAAAGAAATTCTCCAAAAACCATAAAAGAAGTTAGTGGGATGTAAAGCAAATAGCATTATTATTATCATTATTATTATTATTATTATTATTATTATTATTACAAAAGAAATTCTAGATATAATTAAGAACAACTTAACGACTGTTGAGTGTGTCCTCCGCATCCCAAGCTCTGCGCCTACAAGCTCCGCAACCCGCCACAGCACCGAAGTTTCTAGCAGCTACGAGGTGTCTTCACTGCGCCCTGGCATGCTCACCGATGACGTCAGCCAGCGATATATAAGGAGCTTCGTTCCGAGCCTCTCCAGGACTACCCCAATGTTCGACGACCAGATCACACCGCAAGTCAAACACGGGGGCATTCCTCTTAAAAACGTGTTTTGAACAGGTGGACAAATTGCTGGCCGTTGAGGTTTCACCTCTGAACATAGCGTCATTATCCTGATCCCCGTAGCCCTGTCGAGCCCCGAGTATAGCATTCTGCTGCTCCCTTTAGTCCTCACCAGTGCTCCGACGTACACCTTAGCATTCTGCTATTTGAATAAATTAATGCAAGTTCCTTGCAAGTATAAACCTAGTACCAGCATTCTGCCTCTCTCTACAAGTTACGCTTGTAATTTCACAGAAGATAGTTTTCGACTATCAGGACAATTTATTAGTGAAACAGACTATCTCCTCAAGATAGAACTAAGTGTATATAGAAGTCTCATATTGTATAACTGTACATATGCAACAGACATTCAATTTAAGATTTAATTTCAATATTAACTGCGTGCATTCAAACAAGTTTCAAGAAGAATTCAGTTTTATTTCTTATATATATTGTATCAAACCATTGAAACAATAAACTTTATGTTGTGTCACTGTATTCCAAGTTCCTTGTATACAACACGACGACTCATAAGAAACTTAGTAACCCTGAAATAGAGGAATTTATGCTACTCCTAGAATTTACCCTTAACAATAATTACTTTTCCTTCAATAACACAGAGGTCTTCCAAAGGAATCCCCAGCATCAGGTATCCTTGCTGAAATATACAAGGATCATTTAGAAAAACATAACATTTTAAATGAAGAAAAAGGTATTATCTGGCTAAGGATTGTTCATGACATTTTTGCAATTATAGATTAAATCAATAGTAGCGGTAATTTAATAGACCAAATTAACAGTTTAGACCCTTTCATAAAATTCACATTAGAAACGGAGAACAATAAAAAACCAAAATTTCCCGGATTTAACAGTCGAAAGAAAAGAAGAAAATTTCTCCTTTTCAATCTTTAGAAAACCGACCCAAACTATAAATACCATACGAAAAGATTCGTACCATCCTGAGGTACGTAAAAGTTCCTTTTTAAGCATGTTAAATAGAGCCTTTAACATTCCCTTGTCCAAAAACGATTTCCAAAAAGAAACTAATCTCATTTACAAAGCGATAAGCAACGGATACACAAAACACTACATAGATAGATTAATAAATAAAATGTAGAATAAACCTCAAACGCAGTTGATTAAAGAGCATAAAAAAAACTTTGCTACTTTCACTTATAATAATGGGAACATTTACCAGATTATTAATATTTTTAAAAAACTTAATTCCAAAATAGCTTTTTTGCACCAATTATAATAATCATTTCATTTTCAATTACCAAAGCATTGGAAGTAATAACAGATACTCAAATTCAGGGATATATAAACTTAAATGTTCAAATTGTGCCAATTCATACATTGGGCAAACAGGACGTAATTCTCTAGTAAGATACCAGGAACATATTATTGCTGAGAAATGCTAGGAAATATTCGGCCATGAGTCTTCATATGACTGAATATAAACATAATTTTACAGAAAAGGACTTGACCATTCTGCGAACGTTAAACAAAGGTAAATTAAGGAATATTTTGGAAAATATCTATATTGAGATTGATCAGAAATAAAACCCCAGCCAGAACATTAACGAATTAACGGAGAATATCAATAGCTACCAAATTAGATTTATCTAGAAAAGCAATAAAAAAGGACCCGGAAAAACATCCAGCACACCTCTCAGTTAGCTCCACCCTACACAGCATTCCCCCTGCTTACCCCCCTTCCCTTACCTTTCCTTCCGCTTCTCCTCACCTACCGCACACACGCACGCACGCACACACGCACACACACACAGAGAGAACTTAGTTGACGACACGGCGTAAGGGAGAACGCTAAATACAACACGACCGATTATGGGGTAAACAATTTCATATACAGTAAAACCTGTCTTAGCACGTAGAGGCGCGCGGCTGTGAGTTTGCATCCGGGAGATAGTAGGTTCGAATCCCACTATCGGCAGCCCTGAAGATGGTTTTCCGTGGTTTCCCATTTTCACACCAGGCAAATGCTGGGGCTGTACCTTAACTAAGGCCACGGCCGCTTCCTTCCAACTCCTAGGCCTTTCCCATCCCATCGTTGCCATAAGACCTATCTGTGTCGGTGCGACGTAAAGCCCCTAGCAAAAAAAAAAAAAAACCTGTCTTAACGGACACCTCTCACCTGCGGACACCCCTCATTGGCGGACGATTTTCTAGGTCCGTAATTAAATGCCATGTTGTGTATGAGTAATTTACCCCTTATACGGACACCCTTTATTACGGACACGGACCCACCATAGCCACGAGAAACTCCAATTAAACCTCTCCTAACGGACACTGTCTGTTTAAAAAAATTCTGTATTTGTGTCCTGTACAGTATGTATTCGCTTACTTTTTTTTTGCTAGGGGCTTTACGTCGCGCCGACACAGATAGGTCTTATGGCGACGATGGGATAGGAAAGGCATAGGAGTTGGAAGGAAGCGGCCGTGGCCTAAAGTAAGGTACAGCCCCAGCATTTGCCTGGTGTGAAAATGGGAAACCACGGAAAACCATTTTCAGGGCTGCCGATAGTGGGATTCGAACCTACTATCTTCCGGATGCAAGCTCACAGCCGCGCGCCTCTACGCGCACGGCCAACTCGCCCGGTACTTTTCATCCTGGCTGTACACATTCTTGGAAGGCAACACTAAGCTACGCTATCACTTCCGGAAGTTGTGTGATCTGAAATGCTCGACAGCCCTGGAATTCGTACCTTCACTGTCAGGTTACTTTTCAATGACTCGTGGGCTTTTGATGTGTTCAATTTTACGTTAGTAAGTGTGTGTAAATATGGCCCCGAGGAAGTTTTTAACTTTAAAAGAAAAGGTAGGCATAATAGACTATCATAAACGTGAGAAGTGTGGTGTACGTAAACTGTCCAAAGTGTTTAAGATTGGAAAGACACAGGCAGCTGAAATTGTGAAAAAGCAAGCGGAACTAGTAAAGGAATGGCATTTAAATGGCAACGAACAGCGCATTAAACTGTTTCAAAGTGGTAGTGGAGCTCTCATTGACAAGGCAACGCTAGAGTGGTTCGCTAAAATAAGAAGTCAGAATGTCCCTGTGTCAGGACCAATGATACAAGCAAAAGCCTTAGAATTCGCGACAGAATTAGGAATGGGAGAGTTCAAAGCCTCGAATAGCTGGCTAGAAAGATTCAGAAAGCGACATGGTATCAACTTCAGAGTGATTTGCGGAGAATCATCCAGTGTTAATATGGAGATTGTTGACACCTGGCAAGAAAAATCACCTTCAATCACAGACGGGTATGCTCCGGAAAATATTTTGAATGCCGATGAAACGGGATTATTTTTCCGTGCTTTACCCGACAAAACTTTGTGTTTCAAAGGAAATCATTTTGCTGGTGGAAAAGTTGCGAAAGAACGTCTTACTGTATTGTTATGTGCAAGTATGAGTGGAGAACAAGAGGTGCCCCTTGTGATAGGAAAAGCTGCAAAACCAAGGTGTTTTAAAAATATGGACGTTACAAAGTTTGGCATTGAACGAAAAGCGAATAGGAAAGCATGGATGACCAGAGAAATAATGGCAGAGTGGCTAGGATAATTGGACAGAAAAATGATACGCCAGGAGCGAAAAATGTTATTATTCCTCGACAATGCAGCATCGCATTCGGATACAATTAAGTTGCAAAATGTGAAGATCTTCTTTCTCCCAACAAATGTAACATCAGTTTCTCAGCCGCTTGACCAAGGAGTGATCCAGAACTGCAAGGTTATGTACAGACAGTTAGTGATGAAGCACACAGTATCAGAACTTTTCGGGAATGAAGTTACCCTTCAAAAACTAACAAAGGGGCTGAATGTTCTCCAAGCAATTTCATGGATAACCAATGCATGGAAAAAGTCACGGCCTCAACAATTCGTAACTGCTTTCTGAAAGCTGTGTTTCCCGCTAGTGGTAGACATCCCGAAATAGAATCGGATACCCTTCCTGACAGCATGGAAACAACACAAGAGTTGATTAATGCAGCAGGTTACAGTGTACAAGTGAACGCCTATATCGAAACTGATTCCGATATTCCAACATAGTGTGAGAGTGGAGACACGAAAACGATTCTTCAGTCAATCCAAGGGAAGAAGGACAAAAATGAAGATTTTGACGAAAGCGGGAGTGAAGGTGATGCTAATGACGACTTTGAAGGAAATACAGAAATGAATGTGCTGCAAATAACCTCGTACAGTGAGGCTCTCGGCTTTGTTAAGCGACTGAAATAATTTTATTATAAACAAAACTATGAAAAAGGTGTAAATTTGACCCAGGATTTAATTGCACATAGTGAAAACATCATTGCTAAACTGGAATGGACAAAACAAACAAAGGATTTTTTTAAGTGCTAATGTTTTACTGTACTGTGCTAGAGATTGAGTTTCAAAAACTCATACGTTCTTCTTTTAACATGGTGAACGGTAATAGTGTACAGTGTGCTCAATAGAGGTTTCCATAGAAGTGTGTTTGTCCCTTTAATACAGTGCATCGCAGCTGCAGCAGCCCATTTACAACTTTCTCATGTGAGTACAGTGCAGTATATTGTACAATACTGTATACAGTATACAATTAAAGGTACATTTGCGAGAATGGTTAACACATACAATACATGGGTTATTGTGTTCCAACTTATGTTTAATGGTACCGGTTTCATAACCTCTCGCGGGCGGACACCCCTTCATAAAGGACATTTTTTTCGGTCCCGAAGGTGTCCGTTATAGGGAGGTTTTACTGTATCCTTATATACCTCACCAACACACATTCTTACAAGGTTCTCTCCTTTAAAATATCTCCCTCCTTACTTAATTTCTTTTTGTTTCAGACTCATTTTAACAGTCTAACTTCAAAGCTCAACTTCAACTACGGTTGTTTCAAGAATTCCCCCGACAACCATATTTTAAGAAAATCTTTTATATTCTCAACTTTACCTTCAAGATCAACAAGCATACACTTCTCCAGCATAAAGAAGACCCCTTACGCCGATTTTATTCGTTACTTGGACATTGACTTGTTGGAAGTTTTAACCCAACATGAATGAACATTTTATTCCATCACCATAATCATTACATGTGTTTTAATTGTCCTGCCGTTTTTTGTTAAATCTTTTAGCTGAAGATGTTCCATAATCGGAACGAAATAGGTTCTATTTTGTATACACCTAGAGATTAAGCTGGATGATGTCGTGTAAACAATAAACTAGCTATAGGAAATTGACAAGTATTGCAAAGTGGGAGGGAATCTCCTTATAACTTAACCTTAGTTACTTTTCAATCTGTCACACACACACAGCAATTATAATATAAATTATAACATTATAACCATACCTGTAAAAATACACCCTTTTATACAAAGAATGACATGTTGGTTCTACAAGAACATCCTCAGATTCTATCAAATCACCTAAAGCATGTTTATATATGAACAGTATTGTTTACGTTGCGTAAACTTGTCAATATAGAGAGTTTAGTGATAACATGAACCAGTAATGACAAAAAATAAATTTACAAGTATTAATATAATGAAAAACTTTCGTACTTATCTAGACTGCCGATGCTAAGTCCGTTGACACCAAACACACACACAAAAGAAAAAAGTCAACTATTAATTCAAATTATACCATGAACAATATTATTTGTTATTTTACACGTCTTTTAAGTATGGCATTTCATAGTACCTACCAACTGAACTTAGTACCGATTATGAGACAGACTGAGTGTGTGCATGTGTGTCATATAACATTATTTGTACAACTTTTACTTAAAATAAAAACAAACTTTCTCAACCTACCTATTTGTTTTACGTCGCACCGGCACAGATAGGTCTTTTGGCGACGATGGGACAGGGAAGGCCTAGGAGTGGGAAGAAAGCAGCCGTAGCCTTAGTTAAGGTACAGCCCCAGCATTTGCCTGGTGTGAAAATGGGAAACCACGGAAAACCATCTTCAGGGCTGCCAACAGTGGGATTCAAACCCACTATATCCCGGATGCAAGCTCACAGCTGCGCGACTCTAACCGCATTGTAATGTTTCTTACACCTAATACAAACTAAATTCTGGCAAGATTAATTGTCGTTAGATCCTTGCTCCACCTGAGCGATCGTAAGTAACATGTCCACGAGTTATGATAAAGATAACTAAGAGCAATTGCAAGTTGGGTGCCAGGCTTTGAAATTAAGTGGAATTTGAAACCGAATTTTGATATAAATAATACTAAACTTTATTTTTTATGAGACTATCCTGGTCGTGAGCTGTAAGGATACTAACCATTAAATACCATGTGGAAAAACATAGATAACCAACTAAAAAAGTAAATTATTTAAAGAAGTAGAAAAAAATTTATTGCATAAAAGGAAAAAATAACATAACGAGTTATTCCCAAAATTTGAAATTAATGACAGATTACCAATTAAACTCTACACGCACGGACATGCGATAACAAGGCTAAAGCTCACCAGAGGTTGATCTTCTCGTCGTCTGCTTCCGTGGTTGATAGTTTTCGTCCTTCCTTCAAGAGCATCATCCTTGGCAACTGCTTCATAGAATGGATTCCCCTCTGAATCTATCACTCCCTATTGTGCTAGGTACCAAAAACACAGTACCAGCCTTACAATATGAAATTCCTCCTCAGAATTAATTGGATAGAGGGGGCTGAAAACATCCAGTCCTTCTATATTATGTAAACTTAGCTTTCTAAATAATCTGAGTGTCTCACAGAGCCGATAAGAAATATAGCAGAGACTCTCTAAAAGCCGGGGACTACCTGAGAATGGAGACTCAAGAAAGCTGGATGCAGAAGAATACTTCACCATGCAGTGTAGTTCTATATAAAAGATCTTCACATTTCCACTTCCTCCCTCGATGTCACACGACGAGTCGTTCCAATGAGAGCTTATGCACGTCACCACCCTGTCGATATAGATGTAGTGTCTGTCCTAGACAGAAAGGGCCCTCCTGATAAGAGCACGTGATGTGAGGTGATATACCGCCCCAACAAAAAAATTATGTAGCTCCCTCGTACCGTTGCGTACGCTTCCAAGAACCGTCCGAAATTTACCTGCTGTTCCTGGACTATTGTGAGACACAAAGTAGCATGTTAGCGCAAAACCTACTGTCTTAACATTACAACGGAATATTCTAGTATATTACAATTAAAAATTATTTCTCGTTCTTACATACCAATTACATAAATGATAATGATGGACTTTAATAGTGAATAAAATTACATATGATACATATATATACACACACACAATAAATTTGGGTGGGCAATCAAATTATGTAAATGTCGTGGCTACCACGATATTACAGCATGGCCAACTCGCCTGGTCTCAACCTACCAGCATCTGGGCAAGAGAAATGATAATGACAATAACAACAACAATTTCTCAAGTCCTAGTTCTAGGAATGTCACCATGTTAGTACAATAAGAACAGAATAATTACCGTCATTGAGAGTCAGAATGAAACTATTGAAAGCCTGCAATCGTGACCAATGATCCTCTTTGAAGGCCAGTTTTGGAACTGGAGGCACAGTCAGAACAACCACCTCTGATGCGGTTTCTCGGATGTATCTCAAAATAGATTTCATGCGTGTCTGCATGCGATCTGGTTTGGTGTCCTGAAAAATCAAAGACAGGACTGTTGTGAGGAACATCTTTGCAAGATCTTCAGAGATGATCTTTGTTTATAAACTTACCCTTAGCAAGTCATTAGTACCAATGAGCAGGATCACTTTATCCGATACACGATAGAACTCTGCTTTGAGCCTCATCCTTAGATCCTTGAGGGTCTGCCCACTTACACAGTAACCCAGGAATCTCAGGCCATTTTCTGAAAGAAAAAAAAATAACACAGTTAGAGACATGCATGCTGTAGGGGCAATTTATCCCATTCATATCAACTACTGTTGTCTCACAGAAAGAACTGACTTCTGACACTTTCCCAAAATATACCGTTGAACTCCACTACTCCCCTGCATAAATCAGATAATAGGAGTTGGATCCGTCACTCGCCTTTTCAGCAATAAAAAGCAGCATTTCCTCATTTTAAATCCTTAGCTCAGATATCACTAGAGCTATCAATATACTGTTGGATGTGAAGTAATGGTAATTTTCCTATGTTTATGTAATATTGAGCAGTTATGTAGGATTCTGTTTCCAGCACCACACTATAACCACCTGCAAATCATGTGAAGCACTCAAAATATCAAAAGTTATTTCTTTCTTTGTGGCTATGTAATAAATTAAACACAGTTTTATAACAGTGGTATCAAACTCAGACCCTTTGAAGAGCCATTTCTAGGATCTTGGGGATTGCACAAATATAATTAGAGGCTTAAGGAAAAGGGACAGTTTTACACAGAGTACGAACATTTACTCGGACATTTATTTAGCAAACAAGCTCTACAGGCGGAATTAAGCAAACTGTGCAATTGGTTGCAGAAGAATGGTATGGAAATAACTGTGGGGAAAGCAAAGTACAGACGAGGAGGAAATATTTCCAAATCCGACAAGAGATATACGAGAATATACTGCACCCATCAAGAAATAGCAACCATAGTACCCACATTTAAAACAAACGCTACATTCTGCAGAAGGTAGTAAGTACAAGTGAAATTTTTTTTAAAAGCAATACACTTGCATTTTAAAAACCATAAAAATTATGACATTCAATAATAATAGTGTAATGTATTTAATGATCCATCAATTATTATTTTTTTTTTTTTTTTAAAGCCGAAGGGCTTGCATTTTAAACTGAAGAGAACTACCTACTTTATAGTGCCAGCAAATTTACTTACATGACTGTCACACTAAAGCATTACATGTATTAAATCTCACTGTAGACCGTATTGGTTATAGGATTGTAAACATTAAATAAGGACAATAATATACACCACCTTTCCAATACTTATCAGTCCTTATATTTAGGATACAAACATTACAACTGGTGTTATAAGTTGGGACATGTTTCGCTTAACTGCCGTAAGCATCCTCAGCCAAAATAAACCTTAGCCTAAAGTTTGGTCAGAGCCCCGAATCTAGTGACCTTAAGGTATATGGTTCCCTAAGATCCGACGTTTACATTAGAGACAATCAATAGCCTTAAAACTAGGGTGAAAACTTCTAACAATGCTCGACATAGCTAAGAGTAAAAACACTACAATCGTACTGACGGAGGTTAAGACATAAAACACAACATAGAGCTGATAATGAAGTAAATAAAATCATACAGGATATCATATTGCTATCAGTCAATCAATAAAAATATTTATACATAAAAATGATTATTTTTATGTTCGTTGGAATGAAGAAGGTAATTAGAATAGTCACTAGTTAAATCTCATTCCATTGCATAGACATGAAAGTCAGGTGAAAAAAATCACATATAGTAGTTGACTAATGGAGTAGTAACACATCACAGGACTGATCACGCCTGAAACTGCGTATATGTATAGGCAAATATCCAGTTCCTTTAAACATAGGTTAAAGCCGAAAACAGGTGTCCTCGAATTTCTACTGGGAGTTCAACAAAGTCATAGATGGACAAAATAAGACGCAATGAGCGTGAATTGAAGTTCCTTATGATGGAAGAGCAGTGACTGGTCACCTTAGCCACTCGACCAACATACGTGGCAACGGGCAGACGATTACCAGACCTCCGCGATACTGTGGGTGTTAATCTACTGCCCCCACCCGCAGGGGGTTTTATTGTTTGACTGATAGCAATATGATAACCTGTATGATTTTATTTACTTCACTATCAGCTCTATGTTGTGTTTTATGTCTTAACCTCTGTCAATACGATTGTAGTGTTTTTAAGCTATGTCGAACATTGTTAGAAGTTTTCACCCTGGGAGCCTAAGCCAATCTCATTAGATCCCCCTTTCTTCAGGTCTCCCTCATATTTCCTGATGCATGCAGAACCTACTTCCTCCTCCCTTCTCACCCATCCTTCTTCCTATCCTCTATTCTACACTTTCCTTTCCTAGTGTTCCCTTTCCTCTTGCCTCGGCCCTCTACAGTAACACTGCTGTTCTGTTTTACTGTGTTGATGGGGTAAAAATATCTTACAGGGAAAACTTTTTTTCCTACTTGTTTATCACACGAACACAACAAAGGTTTTTGTGACAGAAGGTAGGGAAATAATTAGAAAAGTAACGGCTGTTGCCTTAATTAAGATACACCCCCAGCATTTTCCTGGTGTGAAAATGGAGAAACCATGGAAAACCAAGACAGGCTGCCGACGTTGAATTCGAACCCACTATCTCCTGAATGCAAGCTCACAGGTGCGCGACCCTAACTGCACGGCCAACTCGCTCCGTGGGAATACTGTTAAATACTTAGGTATTAATACAAGGAAAGTCAGTCATTGGAGCAATCAAATTAAGCAGGTTGTAAATAAAGGTTACAGCCTCTTAATAAGGTTATCAGGGCACTTAAGGGTTGTAATAAGGATGTAAAGGAGAGGGCAAATAATTCTCTGGCAAGACCACAATTAGAGTATGGTTCCAGTGTATGGGAGCCACACTAGAATTACTTGATACAGGAACTGAGAAAAATGTAGAGAAAACCAGTGCAATTTATTCTGGATTATTTCTGACTAAAGAATAGTGTTACAAAAATGTTTCAGACTTTGGGCTGGAAAGACTTGGGAGTAAGACGACAATCTGCTTGACTAAGTGGTATGTTCTGAGCTGTCAGCTTGGAGATGACGTGGGATGACTTTAGTAGGCAACGAAGTTTCCATGGAGCTTTAACCCCCCAAGTGGTATCGTCTCGCTACGAGATAATTCGGATCCCGGCTCAAGTGAGACGATTCGTAAAATCGATATAACAGCTCGTAAAATCGGTAAAACAATCAATTTTACGAATATTATCGCTGCAAAATGAAATTCTCTATCTGATAGGCAGCGCAAGTTGGTCTTTGGTTGGGGAAGGAAAGCAGTAAGCGGCGAACTTGTCAGCTGTGAGCTAGTCTTTGTTTACGTCTATTCAAAGTGTCCAATTGCTTCGAGCGTTTGAAGATTATTGTTTGCTGGCCAATTTGTGATAATTGTTTGCCTGATTTACTCTATTTTAATTGGTTTATTTTAGTTTAGTGATTATTACAATATAAACATAAGTGAACTAAGTGGTTCAAGTGCAATTAGAGAAGCATTGGAGGAGCTTGGGAGTGATGAAAGTGAAAACGACATTGGTAATGTAGAATAATTTCCTGGTGGTTTATCATTAGACGACTTTTCTTCTGGAAGTGGAGAAGAATATGACCCTAATTTAGATACCCATGACTATAGTGATGCGTCAAGTAATGATGTAGACAAACCAAACGTGCTAACCCTACCAGGCACACCCAGACCTAATGACCCCACCACAACAGACTCTCTCCGAATCTTTTTACCTGTGACATTTTTATTAGTCATTGAAGTTTCTATTATTATATATCACTGTGCTTGTAATGAAATTTGGCACATTTTGTATATCTTGGAATTTAATTTCAGATAATGTAGTGCTTGTAACCAACCTCAAAAACTGGAATATCTTCTGATCAGTTTTTTTAAAATATGACTAATCATCCATTATACTTTTACTGGATAATTGTGAGTAAAACATCCTACAATTATCTTATTCTCTAACACTTCCTGAACAAATTGATATATAATATGCCATATGTAGTTATAGTTTTTTTTTTTAATGTATCTGCATGCTGCCTTAAGAATGCTCAGCACTTAAGAGTGAAACGATCAGCAATTGGAGGGTTAAAAAGTAGGAAAGATCATAATATGAAGAAAATGTTGGAAATCAAGAGAACAAATTGGGGCAATTATTAATTTATAGGAAGAGAAATTAGGGAAAGGAATAATTTAGGCCTAATAAGAGAAATATTTGATATATTTCAAAGTTCTTTGGAAACATGTACAAAAAGTCCAGGAAAACCACTGATAGAGAATTTGCCCACCTGGGCTAGTCCTAAATATAGATGATGATCTGATCGACTTGAACTAACCGCGATATGTAACTGGGATGAAAAAATTTACGAATTCCTGTAAGCAGCCTCCTAGTTTACACCTTACTCGAGTTCCATGTACAGATTTTCTAAATTTCAAACAAAAGAAACGATCCCCTTGGAATACAGCCACGCCCTCTTAACAGGGACAAAAGCGCACGTGCGTCCCCTTGTCCAAACATACACATCACTATCCACAAAGTTTTACGTACCATACTTGCATCGCAGGCCTAAAATTTGTTCGGCAAACCGCAGCAGCATACTATCCCCAATGAGTTGATATGAAAAAAACATTGGCTGTAACAAAGAGCACGTGCGGAATCAGTTTCAATAAATAATAAACTCTTTATTAATCATCATTAATACAGATACAGCACACAAATTGTGCATGGTATAAACAAATAACATTAAATGATGCAACGTAAAATGGCATAATCAGGATCTAATACACATACCGTAAACTCCATTTTGTCTGGAAATTTAAGCACACAGGCACTCAATTCCACTAGTCTGCTTTGTCACAATATCTGAATGTACGTAGTTCCACATTCAATCACATAAATAATACCACTAAATTCATATTTCACTTAATTCCTTCCTTTCTCTACAAGTCCGCCATACCGCAGATTTAAGGATTTCCCGCTACATTCAAGAAAATTTACACCGTTGCCAACTGACAAATACAACATTCTGTTTAAACAAGTCGGCCATACAATCAAAAGATACGAACCACACTTTGTATTAATAAATACAAAATCAGAATGGTGAAAAATTATTTGAAAGTATTAGTGTTACAATGATGTTCTTGACAATGTAAAATGTAAGGTCGAGTTGAGTCATTATCACAGACTGGAAATAAAATTTATCATAGTAAGATCACCCTTTTATTATGAATAGAATATGGCCACTTTATCGAATCTAAAACTGTATACCTATGACCTTTTAAAATATATCGTTCACTTAACCGTGTTGGCCGCCGCCGTAAGATGCCTGCTTTGTTGTATGCATATCAATTTCTTCTCTCCTATAAAAATACTATCTTACGCACTGCTTCTTCTCCCTTTTATTCAGTACATTTTGACTGTTTATTTTTTGTCCCTTCTATCATTATCTCCCCTACATCTTCTTTTTCCTATTCCTGGTTCTTCGTTGACAGGCCCTCCTTTTAAAAAACTACGTTTTGCTCTAAGTGATTCTGGCGTCAACATATAAACAGACGCCTCAAAAAATTCTTTTGGTGTTGGAGCAGCGTTCTATATACATCATACGTCGAAAGGTAACAAAGATAAACGGTTGCTAGTTAACATCGCGTCAATCAGTTTTTCCGCTAATTTCAGATGACCGCCAGCCATAAGATATAGCCTACCCCGTTGATAGGTAACACTGCGTTATACATTTTGTATCGCTAATTTCAGATGACACACGGTATGTAAAAATGTTCCCATCAACATGTTGCCCGGCGGAGTAGGAAAGGTGGTGATATACAATGTCCGAACACCAGTTTGCGTGCCAAAAGCGGTGGTGATTATTGCTTTAAGAGGAATTACAACTAGGCAACCATCCTCTATATAACACTAATCAGAGATGAATAATGGAAGGCAAGGGCTACGAAGGGCATGAAAATAAAAGACTCCCTAGGCCTCGATTGCTCTAATACCATCGCGGTCAGAAAAGAACAAGTGTTGACCAAGGGAGGTCGGATAGCATAGATGAAAGTGAGAAGCCTGACACAAGTAAGTGGAAGCAATGACAGGACTCAGCTCAAGGCCCCGTAGTCGCCACTACCTCCCGAATACTGGATACTGGCCGCACATCAGCAACTGCAGCTATCGAGCTCGGGAAAGAACTGAAAGAGAGTTCTAACATCATCACAAACCTTACGGATATCCTGAAGAAGAAATTCCCCGAAATTTATGAGCTTGCAAGTTGCTTCGTGAGAAGCCGTTCTTTTATTCGAATGGACGCTTTAAACAAAAGTAAGACATTCAAGAGACCGGGTTTCAGTTAATACAATACCGATAAAGAAAGAAGAAAAGCTATGGATAAATGTGTTTGATATTCTTTTTTAAAAAATATCAGCATTATTCTTTGTGTATAACAAGACTGTTATTTTTTATGAAAGGCAATTTATTATGTTGTATATGAAACCAGTGCTAAGAATGTTAGTATACAGGCTCATTAATTTATATGGCCTATCTAATGTTAAGGTGTAATTTGTCAGTTCCTGGCACTTGGAGGAGAATATTTACTGTACTGTTTGTGTTGTGGACAGTTTCCTAACATTTGCTGTTTGTGTTGTTGACAGTGTATATAGTTTCCCAATATTGCTTGTAACAACGGACACATTTCTTGCAGTCATCAAGCTTTAATGTTCGAGTCTGTAACAATTAGAACCCCTTGTTACTGTTATCATTGGTGTTGAGAACATGAACATATGGAATGGCTATTCCACTGGGATCACAGTCTTAGCATTGTTAACAAACTTTTATACAGATCGAAATACTTCAGAAACGCCGCTGGATCCACACTGTATTTGATCTCCTATTATTACTCTCGTAATAGTGAAGTGGAATGCCTTTTGTTAAGTGGTGTTAAAATATCAATGAAGGTCTCTTATCTCTAACTTGTGGCTAAAATAGAATAGCTTACAGCAGTATATTAGCCTACCTGATACAGAAGACAAGGCGCTGAGGGTTCACGCTGACGTCATCGACGGCCAAGCGTGGTGGGGGGACCTGCGCGTGATCCCTACCTCTTACTCTAACTACCTTGACGACACCCTCTACGGGGCTTAGCTAAGCAGACCGGACAAAAAAGAAAACCTTTCTATAATATAAGATTAGTTACTAAAAAAAAAACAAAGGCTGCCTTATAAGTAGGGCCGATATTTTGATGCTCTATAAATTGACCTAAACGTCCTCAAAATGATCTAAAAAGTGCGAAAAAATCGCCCAAATATGAAGAAATATATATACATTTACAAAAAAAGTAAATATGTGCATTATCCCCATTGCGTTTGACTCGTAATAAGTGTCTTGTCAGGATCATATCTTGAGTCTAAAAATGATAATCAAATATTACAATGCGCGACCAAAGAACATCTTCATCTCTCTCGTTGACTTTCTAAAAGCATACGATTCAATAGATAGAGACACATTGATGGAAATTTGAGAAAATATGGCATCGATCAAGAAACATTCAACTTACTTAGGTTAACACTAACAAACACCATATCCAAAGTGAAATTTCGAGGAGAGATCAGCAAACCCTACCAGATAAAAACAGGTCTGAGACAGGGTGACAGCTTATCCCCAACACTTTTCAACGTGGTTCTAGATAAGGTCATGAAAACACTGTGGATACATAATGATAATGACTCAGGTGCTATAATAGGTAGTAAAAGTAAACATGTCAAACCCAAGTGTTTGGCCTTTGCTAATGATTTGGCACTCTTCGCTGAGACAGAACAGGAAGCAATAACACAGATAAATGAACTACAGGAGATAGCCGAGAAAACAGGTTTAAAAATCTCCTTCACAAAAACAGAGATAATGAGCACGGACAGGAATTATGTGAAGAGAACAATGAAGACGAAATATGGCGAAGTGAAGGTCATAAAGCAGTTTAAATACCCGGGAGATATTACCAGCAGCAACGGGATGGATACAGAGGCCATGGAAAATAGAAGACTTAAGTTGGAAAGGCTAAACATTGCCACCAAAGCCATTTGCAACAAAAATAATCTTCCCATCAATGCGAAACTAAGACATTATGATGCTGTGGTAAAACCAGTGATTCTTATGGGGTGGAAACAGCAAGACTAACGAACCTGGAAAAACTACTAAAGATTGAAAGGAGGATATACGGCCCAAGGGTGGTAGAGGGAAACTACAGATTACGATCAAATAAGGAGATATACAAACGAACAGAAGACCTGGAAACAACAATAAGGAAAAGACGGCTGCGATTCTATGGACACATGGTCAGAATGGATCCAGCAAGGTTAAACAAACAATTGTTTAATAAAATATACTACTTGAAGAGCCAGGGGGGATATGCCAAGCAGATGAAGGAAGAACACAAGAGATTAGGAAATGCAGATGAAGAATGTCGTGATAGAGACCAATTCAGGAAAAGACTTTCCAACATAAAAGTTCTGGTTGAAGGAAAGAAAGAGCGCAGAGGGAGAAGATGGACTGAAGAGAGAAGAGCGCAACATTCTGAAAGAAATAAGAATGAAGGCACTGTGGAGAAAGAGGAAGGAAGAAACAAGGGCGCCCATACCCGGCGGCAAGGTGGGGCAGCGGCCCCCCTCAAGCTCTCAGGGAAAGGCAAAAATCTAGTGTAGTCACGTGTTTTCCTTTCAAGAAAATGATTTAAAAGTCAGTATTACGTAAAAACGGTAGTACCGTCCACCACCAACATGCAGGGGATACCGTGGGTTATTCTACCGCAGAATACAAATCGCCATTTATCTTCCAAAATATTAAAATTACTACGTACCCCCAGGTCTGGGCTCCCCTCTAGAAACTGTCATATGGGCGCCCATGGGAAGAAGGGATGATTAGAAGGAAGTGAAGTGGTCCTAAGTTTGGCCGGTTCGCACGAAAGAAATAATAATAATAATAATAATAATAATAATAATAATAATAATAATAATAATAATAATAATAATAATAATAATAATAATATCAGAAACACCTGAGATAATATTTCAGTCAGTCTTTAAAAAGCAGTTCTTACAAGCAAAACAACTGAGAATCTACATGTCATCCAGTGATAATTCTGGATACCTCGTGTTTGTCGCGACCTACATGTTACTGAATGGTAAATCTTTCTTCCGTAGCCCCTTTCGCTTCAAACATTTCTCAGAAAGGTATTTGACCATATGTAGAACTCGCAGAAATTGTGAAATATTTTCTTTCAATGGACAACTACAGCTTTATCTAACACATCCTAACGCTTGAAGTGAATCACACATTAAAAATTAAACTCTCACTGTGTAAAATTAATAGCACAAATATGTGTGTTAGTACTTACAAATACAATACTCTACTGTATTTGGTACTCAGACACTTAACCTGACTTAAATGTGAATTTGTAGCTGATACAGTGATAATACCTCTCACTCTTATCTTAAGCCCATTCAGATTAAACGCAATGGCTTGTCTGGACAAAAAAAGGGGACCCATGTACTGGGAGTGTGGGTTGGCGAATGAGGGGCACTTATCTGTGTGCTGATATTGCTTCTATTCACTTGTGCCAGGCTCCATATCCTCATCTAACCTATCCGATCTCCCTTTGTCAACTCTTATGCTTTTCTGACCTTGGCGAGAGAAAAGTTTCATGCTGAGGAGCTGAGGTCAAATTTACTGCTACCAACTACCCCAGCTACTTCGAGGTAATGAAAGAGCTGACCAATAAAGTAACAGACATATGGAATTATTTCTTTGCAACTGGCGCGATGATACTAGAAGACTGGAAAGGACCAAATTTCGAGCTAAGGAATAATGATGACCAGATTTGCAGTGCATGGTTTTCACCACCAGAACTGTAGCACAACGAGGTAGAGTGTAAATGCAAGTTATGCGAAGATTGGTGCAACAGAAATCATGTAATGTGGTGTAGGGAGAAACCTGAAACTATGACACAGTTTTGAACTTCAATATACAAAATATCTATGTGCCTTTCTATTTCAATGAAAGAGCTTCGAACCCGAATCTGAAATGAAGAATATTTGTAATTCTGTGCGATTATATAACATATAAATCATATTTTCTAAGACCACTGGCTGCAATAAATACTTTATTCATTAGGTTTGCAAGGCGTAGGGAGTATTTCATTTTCATGCCCTTCAGCCCTTGCCTTTCTTTGGCTGTCACCTACATATTTCAAAGTGTCGGACACCTTCATTTTTCCCCTCTGAGTGGTCTTAATAGAGGATGTTTGCTTCCTCTTCCTCTTAAAACTGTCATCACCGGGCGAGTTGGCCGTGCGGACAAGGGCGCGCAGCTATGAGCTTGCGTCCGAGCAATATCTCACTCTGTCATCTAGTGAGTGTAAGTAAAGAGTACGTCTCGATGTTCTTTGTATGCGTTTCATCAGTTGAAATGAGGTATTTGAATGAGACAGAACGTGGTCGAGAAGTGACATTACTGCAAGAAGGTTGGATTAATTGTCCAGTGTCTACAGTGGCTTCTTCTGTTGTTGGGAGGGTTTGGAAACGATTTCGTGAATTCGTGAAACTGATACATACACACAGAAGACAGGGCAAGGGAGAAGACGGAAAACATGGGCCAGAGAAGACCTATATGTGGTGAATAGTTCCCTCCACCGGCACTCTGCGACTGCCCGCGACCTAAAAATAGATCTCAAATGGTCTCAATCACATATGCACTCCTGATCAATTAAATCGCATGAAATTACTAGAATCTGATCTATGTAAATATAATACTTCTGTTAGTAAAATTAACCATATATTGTTTCAATGTCCGCCGCTCGAAGCTAGCAGATTAAAATGGTTGAAGTCGCTTTTTCGGAAGCATTTCTCCTTACTACTCAAGCCTCATGTTGGTTAACAGATCCTACCCCATAGCTCGGCGGTGGCTCTCTCTAACTTCATTTCAGAAACCAAAACTTGATTTAATAATTTCCCTTGATCCGGTCATGTTCGTGTGGTAGTAAGTCACCCAGAAGAATTACTCAGGCGTGAAGCTTTGCACCTTGTGTCCTTGTGAAATTCCTGTGTATAATAATTTTGTGGTAGACTTATATTCCTCTGTGCCTAATTTTGTCCCCTTTGTTTTAAAGTCTCCTCCATAGTTAGTGTTTAGTTTTAGGGCCAGTGACTGGGTAAAACGCTATCAGCGAAGCCCATTAAATTATAAAGGAGTAGTAGAAGACAAAGAAGCAGAAGAAGAAGAAGAAGAAGAAGAAGAAGAAGAAGAAGAATTAATTGTGTCAACATGTGCCGGCACCGGTTTTCACCCTCTCCCTACTATCATATATCACGTCATTCATTTCATCTCTCATTAACTCCTCTGATGAGGTTGACGTCAGGAAGGGCATCCGGTCGTAAAAAACCGCCACGACAAATTCATCTCACCTCATACCCGACCCCGTAGGGAAACGGGACAAGGGTTGGACAAAGGGTTGGACAAACATGTTCACAATACGTTCGTTTGAATAACTTTTGCTATTTGAATTGTATCAACGAGTGGTCAATAAGTTAATATGGAAATGTTTGGTAAATTTGAAAGCTCTGTGAAATCATTTTAGAAAAGACTAGGTAAAATGATAAGGAATCTAGAAATGGGCTACAGCACTAATGCAGATCATTTTTTTGTTTTGCTAGGGGCTTTACGTCGCACCGACACAGATAGGTCTTATGGCGACGATGGGATGGGAAAGTCCTAGGAGTTGGAAGGAAGCGGCCGTGGCCTTAATTAAGGTACAGCCCCAGCATTTGCCTGGTGTGAAAATGGGAAACCACTGAAAACCATCTTCAGGGCTGCCGATAGTGGGATTCGAACCTACTGTACTATCTCCCGGATGCAAGCTCACAGCCGCGCGCCTCTACACGCACGGCCAACTCGCCCGGTAATGCAGATCATTGATCTTTGGCATGATACAATCCTTCATAATTCATCGACGATATTTTAACAAGTAAATGAACACACCTAATCCTCATTATTTCTGCTAACCAAGCTTGAAAAGCCTATCAACTTGTACAAAACTGCAGGTCTTGACGCAGAACAGGGGAGAACTCATTACTGTCTAGGCTATATATAGTTTTATTCACACTGGGTGAAAGAGTTTAGGAGATGGTCAATAAACAAATGATCAAATATCTCCTTTATTATTGGCTTTTGTCTATAAATGTCACATAACAATTTGTACAGTATAAAATAAACTGTCCGATCGTATGCTCAGTATAGATTCAAGAGGCGACTGAAAGGGTGACAGAGGCTCGAAATTTGTGAGCTTGGGTTGGTGATCGCGGTTCCCTAACGGAGCCTAGTATTGCTTCCCCTTACTTGTAACCTTTACTATCCAGCTACCCTTTAGGTTCGAACCCCACTGTCGGCAGCCCTAAAATGGTTTTCCGTGGTTTCCCATTTTCACACCAGGTAA
Source organism: Anabrus simplex (assembly GCF_040414725.1). NCBI lineage: Eukaryota > Metazoa > Arthropoda > Insecta > Orthoptera > Tettigoniidae > Anabrus > Anabrus simplex. Next base: position 83,790,378 of record NC_090275.1, read on the forward strand.
ATGCTGGGGCTGTACCTTAATTAAGGCCACGGCTGCTTCCTTCCCACTCCTAGCCCTTCCCTGTCCCATCGTCGCCATAAGACCTATCTCTATCGGTGCGACGTAAAGCAACTAGCCAACCACGCTTGGTCAATTCTTGTTTTGTTTCGACCCACACCCATCCCTGTGGTTGGGGCGGTAGAAAACCTTCCAAGGTATCTCCTGTCTGTCGTAACAGGAGATTGAAAAAAGCTGCAGAGGCTGTTAACTTGGGAGCGAGGGTTGGCGACCACGGGGCGCTTAGTTGAGTCCTGGCATTGCTTCTCTTTACTGTCCGGCTCCATGGCTAAATGGCTAGCGTGCTGGCCTTTGGTCACAGGGGTCCCGGGTTCTCCTTATTATGTGAGAGCACATTTACAGAACAAACAAATTATTCTATTACTGAATCTACAATACAAGATGACTTTGAACAGCACAGACATTTTTTTTCAGTTCTTGAAGTGATCACATGCAACAATTCCATAGTTTTACAAGAGTAACAATTTTCTAGGAAACACTTCCATAGTTTGTATGGTGAAACACAATACAACCATGGTAAATATAGTGTACCGAAAAAAGTTCAGTAAGAAGCCAATCCTGTGTGAGATTTGTTAGAGAGAAGAATAATGTGCTGTACAGCAACAACATAGATCAGTCATATAATTGATTTATCTACTTAACTAGCAAATGTACCCTGCTTCGGTACGGTGTTCTACCTTGTGTACGGATTTCTACCGTAAATTACTCTGCATATCTCTTGCGTGTCTCTTAGCGCTCTCCGAGAAACAAAGCGAGGAGGACCCCATACGTTGTTTCCGATATAAGGTGCGCAATGGGGTGCTTTGATGATAATGGCTGGCCACATTTCCTACGGTCATCCACAATTGAGTTCAGGAGTTTCTACTATAACGTCAGACTCACGTGCCAAATGCTTTTCACAATAGAGATGGGGAGTTGTCATTATAAAGAAAGGCCCCTTTTCCTAATGCCAGTCACAATCGAAATGGAGAGATTTGAATACAACCGAGAATTGCAGCCTATCTAACGTTTAACGGATAGAGATACGACAAAAATTCATATGACCAAAATTGTAGATCTCTCCAAATTGAACGGCGATAGTGCTAACAGTTTTGTGATACGATTTACAGTTTAGCCACCAATTACCCTGAAACGGAGGTATGCAGGGTCACTAAAACTGCCTCTATATTTCAATATTTTTCGGGGCCAGAGAGTTACATATTTGAACAGCTTGGATGTTTTCCTCAAAGGAAAGAGTTGCCATGTTTCGGGATTACCAGTCGCATGCATACGGAGAAATTAAGAAAGATATTAATATAGTTAAGAAAGTCGAAATTAATTGAAAATAGGATAATAACTAAGGACAGCTGGATAGGACAAATATGTAAATACAAGGTGGATGTAGTGGAAAATGCAATGCTTCCCACTAAGTCGTAATGATATGAGATACGGATTTAAGAGAGCGGTAACAGAGGAGAAATTTAGGCGCAGGGATTCTTAGGTAAACAGATAACGAGATGACTTATGGTGTTATTAATTAAGGCTAAAAAGGCTTGTGGTTTCCGTTGGAGAGTACAATGATCCTCAGATAGCACTGGGTGGGGTGTTAATATTTGAACAGTACCATGGAGTGTAACCCATTATTTCACACCGTAATGTGTTTCCTGGAATTGCCTGTAATTGTTATCGTATTTGTCTTCTACTTCTGGTTTCTGCATTCATTTCTTGCACACAGGATATTCCGGTATTCCGAAAATATCCCGCAGAATGGCAGCTTGACATCTCTCTCACCTTCTACCCAAGGAAACAGCCACGATTTTACAGGAATGAGACGAAAGTGACATTACGTAATTTCACTGTTGGCAAGCAGACAGTAGCGTATACGAGTCCAACTCAAGGCCGGCTGGATTCCTCGCTGCACACCTTGTAAGGAAAGCGAATGCTTGTAAGGAGTCTCCATTTCAGAAATAGCCGTATGAACGCTAAAGGTAGTTGTCCGCAGAGAGCGATGCGAGTTAGACGTGCCAGTTTTGTCTTACGTACAATAAGAACACCGCAGTGATCAGTGCACTTTTACCAGCAAGTCTTGCTAATATTCTCTGTGATTAATGTTTTTGATTTAGTCAATTGTTCCGTTTGAAAATAATCATGCAGATCATTCGTAAAAATACACTGAAATGCAGTTTCCAGCGGAGTTATATAAGGCCAACAACAGCAGAAATACACACCTGGCTTTCAGAAACACTGCAAGTAAACATCGACCAGCTAGAAGCTCTCCAAATTGACTCTCCGGCTAATGCGGTGTATATAAAGGTAATTTCATCAACTATTATGGAGAGAATATTACATAAATTTGAAACATGTTGCACACTGAAACTTTTTAGTGGAGAGACAGTGCCGGTTTTATTGAAGCAGGTGGAATGAGCTGACTAAAGTTCGTCTGTTTAATATTCCTCCGGAATTGCCGAACGAAAAAATCCGGAATTATTTCACGAAATACGGTAATGTTAAAGTCATTTATGATGAATCGTGGTTTCAGTTCTACCGTCTATCGGTTCCCAATGGTATCCGACAAATAAAAATTAAAACAGCAAATTCCATCCTTCGTAACCATAGAGGGGTACATTTGACAAGTCACATATGAGGGGCAAATAGAAACCCTATATGCAACGCCCGGGATCACCTGCGCATTGACTCTCCCCGCCGTGCGGGCAATGTTTTGAAACAGCCTACATCACTTGGTCCAAGCTACGTAACACAACACACTACAGACCAACACATGGATGTTACAGAGCAACCAGATACACAAATGAAAGCAGATCATTCCATAATACAAGATGATCCCTTTAATGTCCGACTCGTTGGCTGAACGGTCAGCGTACTGGTCTTCGGTTCAGAGGGTCCCGGGTTCGATTCCCGGCCGGGTCGGGGATTTTAACCTTAATTGGTTAATTCCAATGGCACGGGGGCTGAGTGTATGTGTTGTCTTCATCATTTCATCCTCATCACGACGCGCAGGTCACCTACGGGTGTCGAATAGAAAGACCTGCACCTGGCGAGCCGAACCCGTCTGGGATATCCCGGCACTAAAAGCCATACGTTTCATTTTCATCCCTTTAATATTAAAAATACTGCCCAGTTAAGTAAAGAGCACGTCACACATAAGAAAATTAATTCAAAGGAAAAAGTTAACACCCCCACAATCGATACACCAGCTGATACGTCAGAAGATTCCGATAGCTCTCTAACAACCAAAACACGAAAATGCCAATCGCAACAAGTTAGTCCTAAAGACCCGCGGTTGTATAAAGGAAATCCAACTTCCGGGAATCGAAATAAATCTAGTTCCACCAAAACCCATTCGACCAAGGACACGCAAGGATTGCAGCGTAAAGAGAACATCGGTAATTGAACAATTGGATACAGCTAAAAGTTGCCAATTTCCAGAATAATCTCCTTTCAACTCATCAAGGTCACACTATGTTTCGAATCTGCCGCTTGTTCACGCTTTTTAGTCTCCTGGCCGTTGTGTTTAAGCACCAGCACTCCACCAAGACCGATTCATCATGTCATCCTGACCTTACTCATGCATAGAGCACCTACTTTCCAGAGATGACTCTGCGTACCATTGCTACGGTGAACATCAATGGCATTTTGAGCATCACGAAGTGGGCACTCATTAAGAGGTATATTAGAGAAAATGGCATTGATATTTTATTTCTCCAAGAAGTGTGTACCTACAGTTATAATAATAATTTCGTGTGGCTATTTCTAGCCGAGTGAAGCCCTTGTTAGGCAGACCCTCCAATGAGGGCGGGCGGCATCTGCCATGTGTAGGTAACTGCGTGTTAATGTGGTGGAGGATAGTGTTATGTGTAGTGTGTGAGTTGCAGGGATGTTGAGGACAGCACAAACACCCAGTCCTCGGGCCACTGGAATTAACCAATGAAGGTTGAAATCCCCGACCCGGCCGGGAATCGAACCCGGTACCCTCTAAACCAAAGGCCAGAACGCTGACCATTCTTCAGCCAACGAGTTGGACATACCTACAGTTTAGATATATAAAGCCTATACGAATAGTATGTTAACTTAGGAGAGGATACTCGAGGAACACCTATTGTATATAGACCTGGTCTTGACATTCATGATTTTGTTGCACATCCAAACGGTAGAGTGCTCTCCACTCGTTATGAAAACTTCCTACTCATTAATATATGTAGTCCATCATGAGCGCAAAACAGATTAGAATGAGAAAAGGTTTTCTTCTCGAAGACCTCAACATTCATCTCACGTGGGGAACCAATATTGTACTTGGAGGTGATTTCAACTGCGTTCTCCACCCGGAGGATCAAACCGGACCCAACATTAACAATTCGGTAGCGCTCTCAGAACTAGCCCAGCAGCTCCGTTTAAGAGATGCTTGGGAAATGAAACACGGGAATTATATTGAATTCATATTTTCCCGCCACAATTCAGCATCTCGACTAGACAGAGTTTATCTCTCTCAGTCAATGTCCATAATTACACACAGAATATCAGTCATCTCAGTCCCTTTCTCTGATCATCACACGATATTCCTTCAAATACGTGATGACACGCATGTTCCAGTGATATGAAGAGGATACTGGAAGTTGAACAATAATCTTCTAAAGACTCCAGATTCTACATAAAATTTTCACACGATGTGGGAACGAATAGTCGATAGGAAACGACATTATTCCTGACAACTCCTCTGGTGAATTCACATGGCTAAACCTGCCATAAAACGTTTCTTCCGAAATGTGTCTTTTCAAAAAGCTCTGGAACGAAGACACTCAGCAATTCTACGAACAAGCCTTACACGACTACTGTCGTGCGCAACAGCACGTATATGACGTACAGCACAAATTAACAGAAATTAGACATAGGCCCTATATTCTGTTAGATGAAAGAACATGATATACAGGGAGTACAGACACGCAAACGTATTCCTTCTTTAGACGAAGACGAAAAACGTCGTTATATCACATTGCCAAAGAGAAGGGTAGAAGTAGGAAGAACTCTATCTCAAAACTACAAACAACAGGGGGGTCCATTACAGGAACTGACAATATTATTCAAATAGCAACCAATCATTTTGAATTAGCTTTGCTCAGGACTCGCCTCAACAAAGCACAACAGTCCAAGTCTTCTTACAACTTTCAATAGATGACGTCCCGCAACTAGAAAGCGACATACACCAAGATGAACTGTTACAAGCTATCAACGATGCATGTTGTAAAAGATCACCCGGCACTGATGATCTTTCTTTCGAATTACAAATCCTATTGGCAATACATGAAGGACGACTTACTGTTATTTTTCCAATAAATATTCATAAGTGAAGCACAGATGCATATCGCTGAAGGAATAATGGTGTTAGTACCTACGATTAAATCACCCAAATCCTCGTCGAATTACCGTCCACTGACACTAATTAATACTGATTACAAGTTGTTTGCAAAAATTCTTGTCAGACACTAACGACTCACCTTACCTAATATCTTTGGTTCCGAGTAACATAATGTGTTGAATAACTCCAACATCATACATGGCCTCCCAATTCTACGTAACTGTGCTGCACATGTCCTCTCAACCCAACAGCTCTGCCGCACTCGTCAGTATAGACTTTCAACAAGCTTTTGACCGCGTTCGACATTCTTATCTATGGTCCGTCCTAAGAAGATTTGCTTTCCCCAACAGGATAATCACAACACCAATGCAACATCTAGACCACGAATTATTGGCTTTCTCTCTAAAACAATCCACATTCACAGATCGATTCGACAAGGTTGTCCGCTCTCTGCAGTCCTCTTCGCCATCAGTGTGGAACCATTCATTAGACAATTAACTTGAATCTTCCAGGAATACAGCTAGGTGCAACGTCCTTACAAGAGCACGTCTATGCGGACGACATCACTGTTATTATGACACAGCCCAAACAGCTCGAAGACTTACGATTGGTCACAGACGACTATCAACATCATTCTGGAGCAAAAGTTAATCCACACAAATCAGCTATACTACCATTTGGGCCCTGGCCGAAACAAGATCAATGGATTCCCTCTGCCGAAGCACAAAAAATCTTCCGAATAACATTTTCTGCGAATTTGACTCAAACGATAGAAGATAACTGGAGAAAATTGCTCAATACATTTCGCTCTGTCCTGTTTGCTCAACACCTTCGAAACCTCAATATACTGTATGTCAAAATGTCTGAACAGTTAACATCTTTGCACTAAGTAAACTGTGGTACGTAGCGCAGATTTTACCTCCACCAGCTATAATAGTCAAGAAAATCGATCTAGTTGTAGGATATTACCTATGGAGAGGACACCACACCAAGGTAGCCGGAACACATTTGTACAAAAGCATTAAGTGTGGACGGTTAGGACTAGTTTCTGCAGAAGCTAAATGCACTGCATTTGTCGCGAGAAATATTATTATTTCTGTGTGCAGACCAGCTGATGATTATGCTAAGGCGGTTCTGAATAATATTATCCGAAGTGTAGCCATTCTCACTTCCCATCATAATTTGTCACTGCATTCCAAACGACTTTTGAGCTGTATAGATAACTTTCCGAGAACTTTAATAGATCCGACTTCAGTTGTAATAAAAAATGCATCTGTAACCATATAATGAACCAGAATATTAAACCACCTACAATACAGGCAAAGTATCCTTCGCGACACTGGAAACTAATATGGAATAATATTGCTAATAAATGGATTCCTCTTCAGTGGAAAACAACTTTATACTTAAAAATAAATGAAACTATACCAACAAAGGATAAGATATTCCGACATGGACGTTCTGACTCCAATACCTGTGAACATTGTCAACAACGAGATACATTAATACATCGTGTTAAGTCTTGTGTAAGTGCGGACTTAAGGGCGTGGTCTTTCGCAAAAATATGCAACATACTTCACACGACTCCACATCCCATCTTAGAATATCGAATTATCGACATAGAATATGCTTTCCTCCCGGCCACGGTCAACAACGCAGTTCTATGGCTCATGGCAGCTACCATTCACTTCATTATGGAACACCGACGAAAACCAAGACAACGGAACTTACCATCGTTTCAGAAATACATACGGATGGAAAGGTGGACATAAAAGTGCAATCAGAAGATGTCAACAGGTTTTGCTTCATTATTATATCAGTTTTAATTCATGGCGTAACAGTGTTTGGATATTGTAAGGTGTTAATGTGACACGGACTACTTAAGGAACCGACAACAACAACCAATGTTTAAAATGTGATCAGTGTTTGACGTAATTTTGTTTAGCATTAAAGAACCAGGACAATGAACTTCAGACAGTGTATGCCATCAGTTTTTTGTGTACATTACACATGTCTATTGTAAAACGTTAACACAGTAATAAAGAGGTATTTAAAAAAACGTGGTTTGTATGTGCCATCTCTTGGCATTCAACTAAACTATTGGAATGGCGGCAATAACCGATGATTTGAATTTCTATCGCGTTCTATTTCCTAGCGAATTTGGATTTTTACAGCATTCTATTTCCTATTGTTTGGTGGCAAGGGTCGATGATTTGAATTTTTAGAGCGACGTACTTCGTAACGATGTGCGCTAACATGCCAGCATCATTTCTTTGTTTAGCTTTCGGTGCGTCCGATGTATTTCACTTGATCTCTTATTACGTTACTACAAGGGGCACAAGGGAAGTTTTGCAATGTGAGTGAATGCTTTACTTTTTCAAAACAATTTACACCACACTCAATACACTTCTCCACACGTCGAAACCAGTCACTGAACCAACTCTGCCACTTTTCTTCGGTTACATTTTCACACTCTTGATCCCATGCTGCCAGAAGCTCCTCGTCGGATGCAAAACGCCGCCCTTTCAGCTTCATCTTCACTTCTGGAAAGAGTGCGAACTCACATGGAGCAGGATCAGACTGTATGGAGGGTGATCAAGCACAGTCAACCCTGATCTGGCAAGAAAATCCATTGTTACATTAGCATGATGTGCTGGAGCATTGCCGTGATGCAAGAGCCAAGTGTTGAGCCGTGAGCTTGGACGGAGCTGCTTGAGAGCCTGGGTGGCCTGAGGCAGACAAGTCTCACTTTACCACTTCGCAGTAACTGTCCTTTGTGTTTCTAGCACAACCCGAGTCAGGATGCCCCGTTTAGTGAAGAATACTGCAATCATCCTTTTCTTCACTGACCTTGACTTTCGTACAGTCACAGGAGTCCCCTCATCTTCAAACAGCCACACCTTGTTCCGGGATATTGTTGGGACATTATAATAATAAAGCCAAGTTTCGTCCCCTGTAAGGAACCTATTGACGTTACGCGAAGTCCCATTTTCAAACTGTTTTAGCCTCTTTCGGCATCATTTCACTCGATGTGCCCTTTGTTCCTCTGAAAGTGAATAGGGCACCCAAAGGGAACAAACTTTTCTAACATGGAGATGGTCATGTAGAATTGAATGAATAGCTGGTGCATGGATGTGTCAACCGCCTCTCTTGCTACAAAATTTTCCTCACATCTTCAGTGTTTTCCTCAGTCACTGATTCAGACGGTCACATAGAACGAGGGTCGTCTTCAACCCCAAAATTTCCCCTGTGGAACTCTTTGTACCAGCGGAAAATTGTTGTCCGATGTGGACAGTTTTTCCCCACCACAGGAATCATTTCCTCCAGGCACTGGTCAACATTTAATCCACGAGCAAAATTGTAGTGGATAATTTCGCGTTATTAACCTTTAGACCACTATCTATCTATTAAATGTTTTCATTCCCCACCCTGAAGGGGTGGGGCGGGCCACCTAGAGGTTTACGCCCTCTCTCTGGCCAAGAGATGAGGGCGAGTTGGGGAGGTGTGATGGAAGAAGGAGGTGGGTAAAGGATGTGAAGAAGGAGGAGATGGGAGAGGAATTTTACCTATGCATAAGGATTTTACTATTTATTTATATATGACTTTTTTAGAATGTACATACAATCTACAAGTATATACATAATAAAGTGGAAGGCTTTCGTACAGTTTGCTTTTTTTTGTATGTGATATCATAATGTACAGCTTTAACAAAACTTGAGTGATTGTCCACTACATCCGACTTCTGGGATACCAGGGGTGAAAACAGACAGCGAACGGTGGAAGTATGTAACCATGTGACAATGTTCTTGCAATACACTTACAGAACTGCTAGATATACAGGAGAGTATGTGAGGTTAAACCCGTGTTTCCAGATGGGTGAAACTGAAATGAGAATTTAAGCCAGAATGCGTGGTGGAGAAGTGGAGGTTTAACGTTTGGTTGGCTGCGGCCTGCAGGTGATGGAGGACTAATCAGCGATTGTAGGGTGAATATTGAGCAGGGAGAGAGTGACGAAACGGACAAGATCTTCAATGGTGGGTGGTGAAAATAGAGAGCGATTGGGTGATTTTGGCGGGTCTATGGTTCCAATTGGGGCCACAAGGTCTGGGCGATTGTGGGGAGGTGGAGGGCAGCTTTTACAACGGCGTGTGTATACGGGGTGAGTGCCTCCACAGGTATGACACTGGGGTGGTCGGTGGGTGTTGGGACATTGGGGCGTAGAGTGCTGTTGGTTGCAGCGTCCACATGATGGGCTTTGGGCAGTGCAGTGCGTGGTGAGATGATGGATGTAGGCGAGGCACCTCTCACACCTGATGGATTGGGGAGGCGGTGCACGGGATGGTTCAACCTTATGTTGGTGACTGTGAATCGAGACTCCACTGGCCAGTACCCGGTCGATGTCTGTTGGTGTGGGGAGAAGAATCTGGACCATGTAAGTTGAACCCGTGGTGTTCCTGATCCGGAATGCCTTCTTTTGCCGGGATGCCTTCCGCGTTGAGCTCTGAGATGATGGTGGCTTCAGAAATAGAGGGGTCGACGCCGCGAATGACACAGCTTAGAAGTATGTAGCATGGAGGGGGTGGTGGAGTTTTGAGAGGTGGCGTTGAGAGGGGTTGAAGGGGGTTGGTGGATCCGAGAATCTGAGCGCCGATGGCCTTGGTGAGAAGGTTGGCAGCAGCCTTCCCGTTGTCCCTGATGATGACTCCATGTGTAGTTTTACGGATATTTGCTATGTTAGGCCACACTGACATCTTAACTTGCTTTCAATCCCTCTGCTTGATAACAACTGGAGTGAAGGTCACTACTTGCTGTCTTCTAGACCGGTTTTCACCCCTCTTTGTATCCCTCATCATAACGGGTTTTCAAGCCAACCGTTTTTGCGTATTGCAAAACTTTCGTAGTGTCCTTTGTATTATTATTACGTTAAAAGTTTGTCTTGGATTCTGGATGAAATTCTCGATTTTCAGTTTTTGGGGGGCCTTTTCTAATATTACGTTTAACTCTGCTTGGTTTTTGGTACATCGTCTTGGATTCTGGATTCAGTTTGCACAATTTACTGTTTTCTGGTCTTTTAATTAATAATAATTAATCAATTTGCTCGGTATGTTTCACTTGATCCATTATTACCTTTAACTCCACTTGGTTTTAGGTACACTTTATTGGATTTTGTTTGGACTTTGTAGACTTATCAGATCTTTTGCTATCAGTGTAATATGAGTATTTATTATAAAAATATTGGGAGATATATACTATTAGTCCATGGACAGAAGGAGGAATTATGCTCTACGCTAATGTACCGCTGTTTGGAACCACTCTGTACTGCAAGCTTCCACTTGAAAATAGATTTAATAACACATCCTGAGGAACAACATCATACTCACAGCTCTAAACAAGAGTTGACATTTGATTCCTTCCAACGTAATATATTTCTTTTCCTACATGCACTATGTCTCTGTAAACATTCAATTAAATTTTTTCAATCAATCACTACTGATCTGCATTTAGGGCAGTCACCCAGGTGACAGATTCCCTATCTGTTGTTTTCCTAGACTTTTCTTTAATGATTGCAAAGAAATTGGAAATTTATTGAACATCTCCCTTGGTAAGTTATTCCGATCCCTAACTCTCCTTCCTATAAACGAATATTTGCCCCAATTTGTCCTCTTGCATTCCAACTTCGCCGTCATATTGTGATCTCTCCTACTTTTAAAACCTCCACTCAAACTTATTCTTCTACTGATGTCCTCCCACGCCATATCTCTACCGACAGCTAGGAACATACCACTTAGTCGAGCAGCTCATCTCCTTTCTTCCAAATCTTCCCAGCCCAAACTTTGCAACATTTTTGTAACGCTACTCTTTTGTCGGAAATCACCCAGAACAAATCGAGCTGCTTTTCTTTGGATTTTTTTCAGTTACTGAATCAAGTAATCCTGGTGAGGGTCCTATACACTGGAACCATACTGTAGTTGGGGTCTCACCAGATAAAAATATGCTCTCTCCTTTACATCCTTACTACAACCCCTAAATACCCTCATAACCATGTGCAGAGACCTGTACCCTTTATTTACAAACATATTTTATGTGATTACTCCAATGAAGATCTTTCCTTATATTAATACCTAGGTACTTACAATGATCCCAAAGGGAACTTTCAGCCCATCAACACAGCAATTAAAACTGAGAGGAATTTTCCTATTTGTGAAACTCACAACCTTACTTTTATCCCCGTTCTCATCATACCATTGCCTACTGTCCATCTCACAACATTATCGACGTCATTTTGCCGTTGCTCACAATCTTGTAACATATTTATTACTCTGTACAGAATAACATCATCTGCGAAAAGCCTTATCTCTGATTCCACTTCTTTACACATATCATTGATATATACAAGAAAACATGAAGGTCCAATAATACTGCCTTGAGGAATTCCCCTCTTAATTATTACAGGGTCAGAGGCGTCGCCTACTCTAATTCTCTGAGTTCTATTTTCTAGAAATACAGCCACCCATTCGGTCACTCTTTTTTCTAGTCCAATTGCACTCATTTTTGCCAGTAGTCTTCCATGATCTACCCTAGATAGGTCAATTTCAATACAGACCATTTGGTCTCCTGAATCCAGGATATCTGCTATATCTTGCTGAAATATTACAAGCTGAGCTTCATTCGAATAACCTTTCCTAAGCCTAAACTGTCTTCTGTCGAACTTTCCCTAAACTTACATACAATGCATTTCAAACTGACATCCGCATCCGCCGTTTCGACAAAATCCTGTGAAGCCTCTAAACGTGCCTGCTTCTGATCGTCAGTCAAGTGATGTGGCACAAGACGAGAACACGTTTTCCTCTTCCGTAACATCTGGGTAACGATTTGTGGCACGGATTCACGGTTAATCTGCAGTTCATCCGCTATCATGCGCACAGTTATTCGCCGATCGTTCGTGATTAATGTCCTCACCTTCTAAATGTTTTCGCCACTGACGGCGGTCGCCGGTCTTTCGCTACGGGTTTGTCAGAAACACTTTCGCGGCTTCCTCGAAAACGGGTGAACTACTCGTACACACACTTCAAGGACAGTGCTTAATCTTCATAAACACGTACCAGTATCGCATGTGTTACTAACGGTGTCTTGCCAAGCTTAAAACAAAACTGTACATTGATATTTTGGTCGTTCATGTTCCAGTTCGCAGTTCAGAACCAACGCACTAAACACGCACTGTGTCAAACAGGTCTTAAACGGAACACACACGATGCATATTAGAACAACGTTGGGATCAGGTGGTCAAAACCTGCTGCTACGCAGGTGCAGCGTTGTGTGTCGCCAGTCTTGCTGGATCGACTGTTATGACTCCATTCAGCCAACTTTATTTTCACAGGTTGTACTATTAAATGTAGCAATAAGTGCTATAGTGTCGTTATTATTTTTTCGTACGTTAATTATTAAAGTGCATGCTAATTGAATGATAACATTCATTCATTCATTCATTCATTCATTCATTCATTCATTCATTCATTCATTCATTCATTCATTCATCCATTCATTCATTCATCATGCATGAAACTCTCTCCCAAGTTGGTGCTTATCCGAAACTGGGGAAGAGGACGTTTTATTTTTTTATACAGTTCATACTTTCTTTCATTCACTCAATCATGAATGCTCTCTCCCCAGTTGGTGGCTATCCGCGACTGGGTGAGAAAAATGTTGATTCATTCAGTTATGCATGAGCACGATTAAATCATGAATCATTGATTCAACACAATTCATTCATTCGCTTCTTACATTAAATTAATCCATTCATTAATTCAATCATGGAACAATCCAGCAGATCCAATTCATTCATTCACTCTTTCAATAAATTCAATTCATAAATTCATTCATGGTACGCTTTTCCAAGTAAGTGGTTATCAGTGACCGGGAGAGAGGACTTATTTATTTTTTAAACAGTTCTATCATTCATCCACTCAATCGTGAATGCTCTTTCCCCAGTTGGTGGCTATCCGTGAATGGTTGAGAAGAGTGCTTATCCATTCATTCATGTACGAGCTCAACTCAATCATGAAATCAACCAATTCTTATAGTCATTCATCCTTTCATTCATTCAATTCACTCAAAATATATATTGTAATCGTAGGATAAATCTATAAAGACTGATGAGACAATTACGCACTAATACAAGTTAGCGAGCGTAAGATACATGTTTGTCCTTGACTATATAACTCTGTTAACGTCTTGGAATAAATAAATAAATAAATAAATAAATAAATAAATAAATAAATAAATAAATAAATAAATAAATAAATAAATAAATAAATAAATAAATAAATAAATAAATAAATAAATAAATAAATAAACAACCTACAGAAAAGCTAGAATTTTGAAATTAGATTGAAATAGTTTTTATGCATAATTGTAAATGTTTCATGTTACGATAGGGAAAGAATGCATGTATCAAAACACACTTTGGATTACAATAAATTATTACTCCCGTCCAAATTTCAACTGATCCGAAACCGTTGAGGGGAATATTCTATTCTATTCTATTCTATTCTATTCTATTCTATTCTATTCTATTCTATTCTATTCTATTCTAGCATTGTTCTGGCGGGATATTGCTGAGAGTGAAGCATGCAATATACAGACTGGTAAATAGTGTATATTACCACAACACAAAGAATGCATTGAATGATCGTACGTACTGTATATTCATAGTCTTCTTCTTCTTCTTTTTCTTCTGTGGCGTACAGTCCAGGGTAAAACTTGGCCTTTCTAAGGAGCTTCTTCCATCCGTCATGGTCATATGCTGCCCTCCTCCAATTTTTGCATCCCAGCTCCCGTTGATCATCTTCCATTTCGTCCTACCATCTTGTTCGAGGTCTACCCCGTTTTCCTTGGTTTCCAAAGATAATCTTCTTTGTCACCTCGGACTCCTCCATTCTTGCCACATGACCTGCCCATCATATCCTTCCTGATCGTTGATTTTTGCTACTGGAGAATCGGTGTATGTAGTGTACAATTCTGCATTTTACCTTGTTGTCCATCGTTCTTTATCATACACGGCACCAATTATCCTTCTCAGAACATTCCTCTCGATTCCATCAAACAGCCTTGCGTCGGTTTCCGTCAGAGCCCATGTATCTGAAGCGTACGTGAGGACGGTTCTAACAAGGGTTTTATAAATAATAAGTTTTGTTGGGCGGCTGAGGAGTCTTGACCGAAATAACTTTCTTAAGGCACAGTATGCCCTATTTGCTGAGATCAGCTTGTCTTCATTTCATTTGAGATATCATTAAAGCAAGTTACTGTGGAACCCAGGTACTTGAAACTATCTACTATTTCAAGTGTACATCCATCCACACTGAAAGTCTTCGATATATTAGGTTAATAGACTTTCCCACAGGCCATATATATGTTGTCTTGTCTTCACTTATCATTAGGCCCATCTTCCTGCTTGCTAGATTCAAGGCTGCGGAGGTTTCTTTCAGTGCTGTTACTGTTCGAGATACAATGTCTAAATCATCTGCATATACCAAGATCTGCACAGACTTGTAGAAGATGGTGCCTCTGATCTTTAGGTCTGCATCCCCGATCACCTTCTCAAGTGCTATGTTAAATAATAAGCATACCAACGCACTCCTTGACGTAGACCATTTTTATTTCCAGAATGTCTGAATAATTTCCTTAAACCCGAATGCAGCTTCTTACATCAGACATCATCATTGTTACCATTCTCAACAGCTTTCCATGTATCTCCTGTAGAGCACAATACAGATGGTCTCTGTTGGTGCTATCATATGCAGCCTTAAAGTCAATAAAGAGGTGGTGGGTTCCAGTTCTGTATTCGACAGCCTTCTCCAAGATTGGACGCAAGGTGAATATGTGATCTATCGTTTACATTTATCGTTGGAATACAATTTGATACGCTCTAGACACTCCATCCACCTGTGGGAGTAACGGATCGAAAATGATGTTAGTTAGCACCTTGTACACCAGATTCAAAAGAGTGATTCAACGGTAGTTTCTGCACTCCATTCGGTCGCCTTTTTTATCTATGGGACATATTATTCCTTCATTCCACTCGTCCGGTATCTTCTCCTGTTGCCAAATGAGAATAATAAGATCAAACAAGGACTGCTCAAATGTTGCTCCTCCACATTTTACCAATTCTGCTGGGATCCTATCAGTGTCAGGGGCTTAATTAATCTTCAGCTTCCTTAATGCTTCTCTAACATCCTCTATCACTTTCCAAGGTCCAATCCTTGTTCACACTCGTGGGAAGCATCATCTTCTTGTTCTAGGTCTCGGTTTTTTTTTTTTGCTATTTGTTTTACGTCGGACCGACACAGATAGTTCTCATGGCGACGATGGGACAGGAAAAGCCTAGGAATGGGAAGAAAGCGGCCGTGGCCTTAATTGAGGTACAGCCCAGCATTTGCCTGGTGTGAAAATGGGAAACCACGGAAAACCATCTTCAGGGCTGCCGACAATGGGGTTCGAACCTTTTATCTCCCGGATGCAAGCTCACAACTGCGCGCTCCTAACCACGCGGCCACCTCGCCCGATAGGTCTCGATTTAGTAAATCAATTACACTGACTGACAGTGACAATGCAACACCAAGAAGGAGTGGTTCGAAAGGGATGAAAGTTGGGGAAAAAACAGAGACGGCACGGACGAATAATTGATGTTTATTTCAAACCGATATGCAGGTTACACAATGCGCACGGCATCGACTCAGTAGGATGTACGACCACCGCGAGCGGCGATGCACGCAGAAACACGTCGAGGTACAGAGTCAATAAGAGTGCGGATGGTGTCCTGAGGGATGGTTCTCCATTCTCTGTCAACCATTTGCCACAGTTGGTCGTCCGTACGAGGCTGGGGCAGAGTTTGCAAACGGCGTCCAATGAGATCCCACACGTGTTCGATTCGTGAGAGATCCGGAGAGTACGCTGGCCACGGAAGCATCTGTACACCTCGTAGAACCTGTTGGAAGATGCGAGCAGTGTGTGGGCGGGCATTATCCTGCTGAAACAGAGCATTGGGCAGCCCCTGAAGGTACGGGTACGGGAGTGCCACCGGCCGCAGCACATGCTGCACGTAGCGGTGGGCATTTAACGTGCCTTCAATACGCACTAGAGGTGACGTGGAATCATACGCAATAGCGCCCCAAACCATGATGCCGCGTTGTCTAGCGGTAGGGCGCTCCACAGTTACTGCCGGATTTGACCTTTCTCCACGCCGACGCCACACTCGTCTGCGGTGACTATCACTGACAGAACAGAAGCGTGACTCATTGGAGAACACGACGTTCCGCCATTCCCTCATCCAAGTCGCTCTAGCCCGGCACCATGCCAGGCGTGCACGTCTCTGCTGTTGAGTCAATGGTAGTCTTCTGAGCGGACGCCGGAAGTGCAGGCCTCCTTCAAGCAATCGACGGGAAATTGTTCTGGTCGATATTGAAACAGCCAGGGTGTCTTGCACATGCTGAAGAATGGCGGTTGACGTGGCGTGCGGGGCTGCCACCGCTTGGCGGCGGATGCGCCGATCCTCGCGTGCTGACGTCACTCGGGCTGCGCCTGGACCCCTCGCACGTGCCACATGTCCCTGCGCCAACAATCTTCGCCACAGGCGCTGCACCGTGGACACATCCCTATGGGTATCGGCTGCGATTTGACGAAGCGACCAACCTGCCCTTCTCAGCCAGATCACCATACCCCTCGTAAAGTCGTCTGTCTGCTGGAAATGCCTCCGTTGACGGCGGCCTGGCATTCTTAGCTATACACGTGTCCTGTGGCACACGACAACAAGTTCTATAATGACTGTCGTCTGAGAAATCACGGTACGAAGTGGGCCATTCGCCAACGCCGTGTCCCATTTATCGTTCGCTACGTGCGCAGCACAGCGGCGCATTTCACATCATGAGCATACCTCAGTGACGTCAGTCAACCCTGCAATTGGCATAAAGTTCTGACCACTCCTTCTTGGTGTTGCATTTGCTCTGTCAGTCAGTGTATTTTGTCAAATGCCCGGCGACTGATTGGAACCTCAAACTACACCATCAAAATTGCGGGTAAATATTTCGTAATTGGCGGGCGTGAAAACTCAGTTCCAATGGTTCTATCTTCTCATCAGGACGGCCCAGGCTTGAATCGCAGTCGATGCATGAAACATTTTTAAAATGGGAAGTCACGTTGTATTGATATGGATTCTACTTAAAACACTAGATCCCGTCCCTTACAGTTCTTTATACTTTTGAGCCATAACCGCGTCATTTATGGTGGTGTATTTTGAGTATCCAACCATTCTTCGGGCTTACTTTGTACCTTAAATGGTGAGTGGATGCAGTGGCGCACCCACAAAATAATTTCAGTGGGTGGGGTTTAAGTCGAGGCCAGTAGCGTGGATATAACTTTTCCTTGGAAGGGGTTGTAAAAAGATTTTTTATATTTTATTTAGAATTTGCTTTACGTCGCACCGTTGGTTTTATGGCGACGATGGGAAAGGAAAGGGCTAAGAGTGGGAAGGAAGGGGCCGTGACCTTAATTAAGGAACAGCCCCAGTATTTACCTGGTGTGAAAATGGGAAACCACGGAAAACTATCTTTAGTGCTGCCGACTGTGGAATTAGAACCCACTATCTCCCGGATGCAAGCACGTAACAGCACAGCCAACTTGCCCGGTGGATACGCAAAAAGCCGGTTCTACCGAGTGCGGTGACGAATCTTCAGTAGATATTGATGGTTTTGATTGTTACCATGTACAAACATAGCCTCTGTACTCGTAACATTGAAACTGTTCGTAAAATTGATAATATCGTTCTTCGTTGTGAAAAAGAAGAATTTTCATTTAATTTGTCTTCTTAAAAAAAGGAGCCACATTGGTACTATACCCCATGAAGATGACTACCTTCCAGGTCGTTGATATTTCGACTACGTTAGACTGAAGGCCAACTCTACTGCACCCACGAACATGGTCGTGTCTTCACCATCCCATGACTTTCTTAACTCTGTCAGTGCCGGGAATCGAATGCAGGATGCCTTAAGTCAAATTCTAAAATAAGGAGACCTAAAAGTAACCAGCCGGCCCCGCGGTGTAGGGGAAGCGTGCCTGCCGCTTACCGGAGACCCCGGGTTCGATTCCCGGGCAGGCCACGAATTTTTACCTGGATCTGAGGCTGGTTCGAGGTACACTCAGCCCACGTGTTTATAATTGAGGAGTTATCTGACGGTGTGATGGCGGCCCCGGTATAGAAAGCCAATAATAACTGAGGAGAGGGTTCGTCGTGCTGACCACACGACAACTCGTAATCTGCAGGCCTCCGTGTTGAACAGCGGTCGCTTGGTAGAAGATGGCCCTTCGGGGCTGTTACGCCATGGAGTTTGGTTTGGAAAAGTGAACAGAGAAGGAAGCGCCACCCCTGCACGGCTCTTTAGCTTCCAGCTAGTTCTTCTGTGCGGCCTCGTGCATTTGGGACAGTTGGAAAACGTACGCCGTAATAAATGCTCCTCATAAAACTTTGTAAGATACTAACGGCATATATTTATAACAATAATCACAAACGCCTCCTTTACATGTGGCTCAGTTGGTTGAGTCGCTGTCCTTCTGAGTCAGAGTTCGCAGATTCAAATCCCGGCTTGGGTCGGTGGCCATTAAAGCGGTGTTGAAATGGCAACAGCTCCATGTCGTTGGTTATGGAGTGTTAATAAAAATTATACATACGAATATTAGCGTCACAAAACTGTAACTTTATACTACTATGTTCTGTATCCCAGGCTTGCCAGGGAAACCAATTATCAATTTGCTTTACGTCGCACCGACACAGATAGGTCTTATGGCGACGGTGGGATAGGAAGGGCCTAGGAGTGGGAAGGAAGCGGCCGTAGCCTTAATTAATGTACAGCCCCAGCATTTGCTTTGTGTGAAAATAGGAGACCACGGGGAGCCATTTTCAGGGCGCCGAGAGTGGGGTTCGAATCCACTATCTCCCATATGCAAGCTCACAGCTGCGCGGCCCTAACCGCGAGGAAAACTAGTAGGACAAGGTAAACCCTACCTAGCATATGTTGTGACGTGAAATTTTTCTTTACCAAAAACAAAATATACATACCCATACGCTTTACATTCTATATTTATTTATTTATTCACTTATTTATTTATTTATATTTATTTATTTATTTATTTATTTATTTATTTATTTATTTATTTATTTATTTATTTATTTATTTATTTATTAGTGCCTTCTGTACAGTGGAAAAGTTAGGGCACTAGGCCCTCTCGTATACTTAACCACATACTAATCAGAATATTATAAATAAAATACTGAGATACTTAAAATAATTTTAAAACTACATAAATTAATAGAATTGAAAATAAATAGAGTTGAAAATAAAGTTAAATATATTGCTAACTAAATTAATCTTAAAACTAAAATATTAAAACTCTTAAAAATGACTAATCCTCAGGCCCGCACACATTCATATTCAACCATTAAGTCAGCTGTCCTCAGCAGGTATTCTCGGTAGGTGACCATAAATCGTGATTTAAAATAGCTACTTTCTCTGACCTCAGCCGGCAGGGAATTCCATATTCTGGGGACAGCCGCCACAAATGATCTATTAACTTTATTTGTGTGGTGCGGTGGAATAGAAGGAATGAATCTAGAACGTGTATTTAAGTTGTGAAATGACGATAAAAAAGATGAATTTAGAAGAAATATACAGTGGCTGACTTTCAGTTACCATTCTAAACACCATAGTTAAAGTGTGTAGATGCCGACGTTTATCAGATACCAGCCATGTGACAGCCTGATAGTATGGGGTGATATGAACATCGTACCGGATATTATAAATAAATCGCAGGAAGGAATTCAGTGCTCGTTGGAGTTTAAGTTTTTCTTCTCTCGTCATGTCAACTAAAACGACGTCACAATAATCAAGAATAGGGAGAATGAGTGTCTGTATGAGTTTGGCCTGTAGCTCAAATGGAAATACATCCCTCTGCCGTTTAAGAGGGTGAAGCACTCCAAAAATCATTTTACATATTTCTTTCGTGTAATCAGACCAATCAACTGTGTCATTCATCATTACGCCGAGATTTTTAACCGTTTTATTGTAGGGAATAATGTTTCCATACAGTAGGATGTGCGGGATTGCGACATTGTTTGAGCAGCTCAGTAATTTTCGTGATCCAATTATGTTTGCCTGAGATTTTGTGCAGTTTAGTATAAGAGAGTTTCGTTGTGCATATATATTGAGTCGTCGGAGATCATTGTTAATATCGTGTCTTGTAATGTCGCTATATTTGAAGATCGTCAGCATAGATGTGGTGTGTGTTATTTCCTGTCACAGATGCTATGTCATTGATATAAATACAGAAAATTAGAGGCCCTGGAATACTGCCCTGTGGGGCAACACTAAGTTTTATTTTCCATTTAGAGGCCTTGTCGTTTACTATTACACACCGTTGACGGTTACTCAAGAAAGAACTAAAAAGCTTAAGCGCAGCCAGGTCGAAATTTAGCAGTTTCATTTTCTTTATCATAGTCGGAATTACTATAGTGTCAAAGGCGCTACTGAAGTCAAGAAGAATAAATATAGTGAGCAGTCGTTTATCCATAGCGTTTGTAATGTCTTCAGTAACCTTCAAAAGTGCTGTCGCAGTACTGTAAATCCAGATTGCAAAGGGTTCAAAAGAGCATTTTGATTGAGGTATTCCAGAACTTGCTTGTTTAATAAACGTTCAAAGGCTTTAGAAAGCGCAGGGATTATAGACATAGGACGATAGTCAGAGGGTGATTGTAGGTTTAAACTCTTAGGTACCGGTATAATGTTGGCTGTTTGCCAGACAGTAGGGAAATTTCCGTTTAGTAAACAGTAGTTCAGTATGAGCGTCAGTAGTATAGGCAGGACAGCACTCATAATGTTATGTATAATATGTATAATACCATCTGCACCTGTAGCCTTCGATTTAATGGAATGCAAAGCATTTTCAACCTGATTTTCTGTGACACTGTGAAATGTGAATGGTGGATTGGCTGGAGGGGAGGGCGGTGAGTCGGTGCAGTTATTTGGGGTAGGTTGAATATTTATTCTACTAAAGTAATCGTTCAGTTCGTCAAGTGGAATGTCAGAAGTCGTCTGCCTCTGTTGATATTTTCCTATTCCCAGAGCTCTAAGTTGGTCCCATGCGCGGTTAGAATTTCAGTTCTTAGCTAAATTCCAGAAATATATACGGTACATATCTTATTTCTGATGAACTGCTTTGTGCGATGTTTTAAGATGCGGTAAGGGTCGAAGTCTGTGCCATCTAGGGTTTGTTTATAATGTCGATATAACGAGTCAAGGTGGGCCATCATTCTCTTGGCTTCATCATCTAGCCATGGACAAGAAGGGCAAGAAACCTGTATTCGACGCATTATTTCTATAAAATGTCACTTCTGTATTGCTTATCACATGACCATTATTATAATAACATTACCGTATTTATTCCAAAGCAGAATATTGCATCTTTACTCACACTGTTTATTCTTGCATTCATTTCAATTGTACTCGGAATATATGAAATGCTGCAGTTATGTTGGGATGGGAGTAATTAAGGTAGCCGCGGGGGGGGGGCAGCTCTGTTGTCGTCCATGGAGTCCAGACACTCCAGGAGTTTTAACGAATCTACTTCTATTAAGCATTTCATATATAACGTACTGTATATTCATATTGGCTGAATGACCAGTGTTGAGGCCTTCGGGTCAGAAAGTCCCGGGTTCAATTCGCGGCCGGGTCGGGGATTTTTAATATCGTCTGATTAATTCTGCTGGCTCGGGGACTAGGGTTTGTCCCAACACTTTCCTCTTCATATTCAGACAACATACTACACTACCAACTACCGAAGAAACACACAACAGTGATTACATTCCTCCGTATAGGGTTGGCGTCGGGAGGACATCCGGCCGTAAAACAGGGCCAAATCCACATGTGCGGCACAGTTCGCACCCGCGACCCCACAGATGTCGGAAAAAGCGGGGATGGGGTGGAAGGGGAAGAAGATTACTATTAGCTTCCGGAATCCACACGAATCCACCACTTTTACTTGGATCCAAGGACACTAATTTCCTTTGTTTTGGTATTCTACACAACCTAAACTCAGGAAGTTTGGACACCATTAAAAAAAATTCGGGATGAATGCCCCCCCCCCCCAAGCTGAAATCCTGGCTACGCTACTGTCTACACGGACCACGAAAAATGGTTTAAAAAGGAGGGCATGTCCGGATAAAATAGGAGGCCTGTCCATCCTAAAACCGGCTATCGTTGACAAGCGAACACTTTGCATATCACTCCACAAAGAAAACACGTTATTCTAATGCAAACATCACTGTTTAAGCACAACTGTACCAACATATATTCATACAGAAATTAAATCCAAAAATAAACATTTAACACCTGAGCTATTTCAGCGAACTGAACTCTTGCTGAAGTAATAATATATCTTCATTTATCAGGCTCACATATTAAGACGTCATCACTGCGACAGCTGCCAGCATGCCGCTACTCCGGTGTTGCCACTGCACGTACCATCACCATATGACTACAATCGCGGCTACCATGTACCACTTTGAAATAAATACCCCGTGCATAAGTATTATTATCCAGACAGCTCTCTTTTTTTTAAATTTGTCAGCAGTAATCAAATGTTCGTTAGTTGCAAAATTGTACGATTTGGTTAATAACCTCCTTCTTAAGAAGCGTTCATCCCATAACCTAGTGAATCTCTTACGCTCAAGAAGAAAATTTTCTTTCTCTTCAGTGTTATCACTAATATGAAACATGTATTTCACTCTTTCCCACGATCCGTTGTGTGCATTGGGTTCGATCTTTAACAAATGACAGAATATTTGATAAATATCGACTAATTTGATTGGTGGCACAACTAATCCTTCGTTGAGAAACGAATTTCCGAATGCCATAAATATACCTCGCATTGATTTGTACTTAGGATCAAGCCCATGGCTTCCGTAAACTTTCTTACATTTTGCGTTTTGTTCTCTTTTTTCATAAAGGAGAATATCTGGTGAACGTTTTGCTCGTTTATAATGAAATCTCTCCGGAATATCAAGCCGAAGTTTAACATGATAATTATTATTATTATTTTCCCGTATTTGATTATACAGCTTCATAAGTGAACCAGGATTTGCGAACAGTTGAACAACCGATAACTCGGGAACCATAACCTTTATGTAAGAAGCATCAGTACTAGGTCCAGAAAACTTACAGACAGAATATTGCCCATGGTCGGACAGTATGATAATGTCTACCAGATTTTCACGTTGTTGTAAAATAAGTGATTTCATAAACGTTTCAAGAACTACACCAATAGATTCCATTTTATCTATTAGCTTGTCTGAAGTTGCACCCAAATTGTGTCCTATATCGTCAATGGAAGCATCATAAACCATTATCAAATCATATCCTTCCATGATATAACCAAAGGTTTCATTCATATTTTGTACAAAATTGTTAGGTGTTTCGAAATATCCTTTCGCTATTCTTGGGAGAACGCCATCTATAGGAACATCACTTCTTGACCATTTAATTGTAGCTACTTTCAAACCCGCTTTCGTTGCTGTAGTCCAGATAGGCTCAGCATTATCCCACCAATATGGTGAATTTGTAGAACTACTATTAGACATTGAAAAGAACTGTTCGGTTTCAGGATCGTACATGTTATTTCCAATAATGCCATGATTTTCAGGATAAAGACCGGTACTCACCGATGTCCAAGAAGGAAATGAATTACTGGGAAATACAGCTTGAACGTACTGAGCTCTAACGCCCTTCCTTACGAAATAGGAAAACCCTCCCATTTTATCCTTTCCTAGTAAGTCTACAAAATCCCAACGTACACCGTCGAGCATAATCACAACCAGCTGTCGTTTATCGTGCCCAAGACTCAGATGGGAAGTTAGGTATAGGCCTAATATATATACCGGTATTGCATTTAACCTGAACATTTCTGTTCTTCTTCAAACCGTAGGAAGAAATACATATAACCTTATAAACACATGTGAAATTCACGCCTCTTCTTTTGTTCTTCAGGATTCTTTATGGATCTCTATCATGTATAGCTTCATAAATTACTTTTCCAGCAAAGAATACCTCTGTGTATGTGCATTACACTAACCATGATTGTACATGGACATGATCGCAGATAATATGATCAAGACCATCTACAACATCAGACCTTAATGCAGCTATCGAAATGATGAAAAATGGCGCCGCGTTCGGTTTAATGTAAACACGAGGAATTGCGAAACATCAGATAGGTTTTTATCTGTTGGTTTGGTTTTTCTAGGAAACGTTATGTACTGATTTTTTTGGTAAAGAAATTGGTTTTAACATGATAACTTATATTAGGACTGTATCGTTCGTTTCGTCTACCGGAATGTAAATCATATTAAAGCAGATGCACTCACATTCATATCAAGTGTACTCAATGTCAAGATTTCGTAGTTGATAATAATTAATTAGAGTGTATTAAAATATTCGAGGATACATTTTTCATTAGAGAGGATATTTTCCGCGTACTTGATAGCTATTTGTTCGTACTAAGGTCATACTCTGAGTTGGTGTCTATCCTAGTACATTTCCCAAATAGTAACTACTATATATTTCCAGGTTATACAAAATGATAAAGCTATTTATTTTTAGACATGCAATCAGCCTTTGGGCTTATGCCTTGTCAAGAAAAAAGGTGAAATTCTTTACGTTTCGCAGAGAACTTTGCTGGATACACCTGTTCTATATATAGGAATTTACACCCTCCCTCTGGCACTTATTAACTAACAAAATGTGATGGCAGTCCAGAGGAGTGCGACAGGCTTCGGCAGCCGGCACATTTTCTATCCTCGGCGCTAGATGGGGCTTCATTTATTCCATTCCT
The DNA here is from genome assembly GCF_040414725.1 of Anabrus simplex. Lineage (NCBI taxonomy): Eukaryota > Metazoa > Arthropoda > Insecta > Orthoptera > Tettigoniidae > Anabrus > Anabrus simplex. Next base: position 83,815,714 of record NC_090275.1, read on the forward strand.
GACCCGGTCCAATGACTGGAAACAGGCTGTGGATTTTCATTTTCAAAATGTGATGGCGGTAGTGCCAGACCTGTAGCTTAGATCCTTTTCAACAGAACAAACATGATCTAGGCCAGCATAGCTCAATTTGATAGAACAACCGACGCGAAATTGGGAGGTTGTGGGCTCGGATTCCACTTGTGTTCTGTACTTAACATCTCTTAAAATTGTACCATATTTACTGAACGCGGACCTAATACGGTGAAAGTTCATTTCGAGCACTGGATTTGTTTAATTGAATTTTGTCGGACTACTACGCCTATATGAGAGCAGACATTAGCAGACATTACACTTATGTTGATTATCATTTCTATTAGTCTGTAGGAAGTAAGTCTCTATATTTCCTACGACCATTGTTTTCCTCGGGGATTATGTTCATTTCTATGATTTCAAATTACGTGGAACTTCCTTCAACATAGGAATTAAGTTACAATTTTCGGGTGAATACCCTGGCCATAAACAGCTACTTTATCCGCACAGCGATGCCACTGCAACGTGTCGCCAGTCATTCACATATTAAATGAAGCGAATATCCGAAATTGGCTTTCTACAGTATTTGATAGAACTTAATCCTTCAAAGAACTTCTTGTAAACGTCAGAGAACACTTCATTCTGAGGTCTTTGATCAAAAAGAATTCCCTTGCTAATTCTTAGGCCAATCTTGAGGGAGCATAGCCTAATTGGTTTGCTAGGACAGCGGCCATTGTAACTAGAATACTAATAGGTAGACCATTCCGGGGAGCTGCCATTGGATGGTGACGTCACCCTGAGGACAGAGCTATCACCTGATTCAATGCATTATGTGTCCAAGAGTAAAGTTAAATGAGTCCAACCACACCTTTCAAGAAGAAGAAGAAGAAGAGTAAAGTTAGATGAGTGTTTTTGAGTTAATCTTGTAAGATTCGTTTGTTTTCCTTGGCAACCGTGAGAGGTGTTGTTTGAACTTCAGCAAATAGTTTGAAGTTTATTTACTGGTATATTTTGAAGAACTTTGTGCCTCCAGTCGCTACCTAATACTTACACATTACGATACGCTTAGTCGTGTGCTACATGTTTTCAGTATTTGGTTGTGAGGATTCTTTTTTCTTGTTTAAGTGCTAGTGCCGTGTGTTATTATGGCTGCCTCCAGTGGAGGTGAAAGCCTTTTGTTAGGAGATAAGTTAGTTGTTGCGCAGGAGGAAGAAGTTCGGATGCAAGACGAATCTTCTGGAAACCTGGCAACTCAATCAATTTTGACAGACTCACAATTATCACAAAATTCTAATTCTAATGGTGTCAATGTACTGCCGCCTATGGAACGTGAACAGTATTCCCATTCACACCTTGGACCTTATATTGTGTACGTTGAATCTCTGGAAAACAAAAATTTAGGGCAACTCCATCCTATGGCCCTTGGGAGACATTTTTATGAACGTAATATTCCCGTCCAGTCTATCTCCCGTAAAGGTCGTAATCGCCTACAAATAATTTTTAATAATGCGGGCCAAGCCAACGATTTTCTGTGCCACCCTCTGCTCACATCTCTACATCTTAAGGCATACATCCCGTCATCTAATATTTTTCGTGTGGGGATTATTCGAGATGTGGATAAGAACCTTTCTGAAGACGACATTCGACTTTATCTTACTTCAACCGTACCGGTTAAAGCAGTACAACGTCTCAATCGTCGCATTGTTTCCAATGATGGAGTTGGTTATGTCCCCACTGGGTCAATTAAAATTACTTTTCGAGCCCAAAAGTTGCCGACACAAGTGTCTCTTTTCCAAGTCTACTTGCATGTTGAGCCTTTCATTTTTTCCCCTGTTCTTTGCAGAAAATGCCTCCGATATGGTCATACACAGGCCCAATGTCGTGCACAGGTAGCACGCTGCGGAAAGTGCTCAATGGAGCACGCCACCGATCATTGTACATCTCAAATTGCAAAATGTGTGTATTGCAAAGGCCCACATCCGACGGGAGCAATAACTTGTCCGGAACACAAATACCAACAAGAGATAAAGAAGGTCATGAGCACGGAACATATCTCATTTCAAGATGCTAAGAACAAGACTTCCCTCCCTCATTATCATCCGTCTCAACACCCCCAGGATTTTCCCCCCCTGGTACCAGAACAAGTCTCTTCTTCCCCTGTTCAAGATTTTTCTAGAAAACGTAAATTTACACAAGTAATCCAGAAATCTGCCCCTCCGCCTTTGACTCCGGGTTATGATAGAACTGGTTATCTTGCCTTGGTACGCCCTGACACTGGTTCTACGGGCCGGGTTCCATTTTCTTCTCCTCCGCCTGCTACAACACCATCTTCTCTTCCCACAGCATCACCTCCCTCTACTTCGGGTCCTAGTTACCCGCCCCGATCCCACGACTCTCAACTGTTAATACAAAGAAACCAAGTACATCAAGAAATCCAACAAATCTTATTCTTGCTTCTTCAGAATGTGGGAGGAGAGTCTCCCATTTCACCGGTAATTTATCAACTACGAGATCGCATCGCTCATATCCTTACCCTATATGATACGCGTTTTGCAGTGGAACGCTAGAAGTCTTTTTCATAAAAAACATGAACTTCAACTGTTAATTCAGGAAACATGTGCTAACATCATTATAATACAAGAAACGTGGTTTTATGCAAACACCCTTTTTCATCTTCCTGATTTTCGAGTCGAACGCCTTGATACTAATGGAAGTGAAGGCCTTGCCATTTTTATTCATAAGTCTATTCCATATGTCCCCTTTCTTCTGACGCATTGCATTCCAAATACTCTTGCTTTAGGTATTATCGTGCGAAATATATATTTCATCAATATGTATTGTCCTCCTGATGTTTTTATCTCTACCTCTCACTGGTCCCGCTTCCTTACCCAATTTGATTCCATAGACAATGTTTTTCTCTTTGGTGATTTTAATTGTTCCCATACTGCCTGGGGTAGTTCTAAAGATACATCTAAAGGGACAAATTTTCTTACGGCAACTCAATCCCATCACTTTACCCTTTTAAATGACGGGTCCCCAACTCGACTCACCCCTCCTGGTTCACCCCCTAGTTCTGTTGATCTTTCGCTCTGCCATGACCACATGACTCCTAATACCGTGTGGCATATACTCAGTGACACTCATCTGAGTGATCATTTCCCTATTATTATTTCTTTTGGTGTTTGTAAACCACCCTTTTCCTCATCCCCACCCTCTCAGCTCAGTAATATTCGGTCTTTCCGAAATTTTGATAAACAATCGTATTGTAGTTTCCTTCACACCCATTTCCTTCAATACACGCCCAATACCTTAGACTATTCTACCCTTCTACGCATTCTCTCCTCATATGTTGAGACTTTCCATCCATTCAAATTTATCCCCTCCCTCTGCTCCCGTCCTTATCAGAAAATACATTGGTGGGACGACGAATGTCACAAGTTAATACTGCGGCGAACAGCTTTATTTAAATTGTATCGTAAGAATATGACACTAGCTAATTATTTAACATTGAAACGTCATAATGCATGTATCAAACGCATATTTAATGCAAAGAGACGCGAGTCTTGGAAGGCCTTCATCTCCTCTCTTAATCATCGCGTATCTGCAACATCCCTTTGGAACGCCATTCGCGCACTTACCCGTGTTACTTCTGTACATCCTGCGCATTCGATTATTCTGCCTAATGTCCTTCTTTCTTTTCTATATACTATAACACCTGACTTCACAATTCCGCCTCCCTTTTCTTCTTTCCGTCCCATATCCCCCCAATTTTCTGTTTTACTTCAACCCATCCAACTGTCCGAATTACAGTCCGTTTTACAAGTAGTTCGTAGTTCATCTCCTGGTCCTGATAGTATCACTTACACTATGCTCCGACTTTTACCCCATACCGGTCTTCTTGTCTTACTTTCTCTTTTTAATAATATCCTTCTCACCTTACAGGTACCGGCACAGTGGAACAACTTTCATTTAGTCCCAATTCTTAAACCTGGAAAAGATCCCTCTTCTCCTTTAAGTTATCGTGGCATTGTTTTAAGTTCCTGTGTTAGGAAACTCTTTCAAAAAATTCTACTACGGCGTCTTCTCTGGGTTATGGAGAAACATCAGATCCTTCCTAAATATCAGTATGCCTTTTTTAAAGGACGTAGCACACAAGATCCACTCAATATTTTGTTGACTGATCTCCTACTAGCTAGACATCGTAAACATAGCACTATTACTGTTTTTCTTGATATTCAAGGAGCTTATGATTCCGTTCCTTTACATCTATTATGGTCGTGCCTTGATTCGCTTGGCTTTCCCTCTGCTTTTATTTCTCTATTAGAACGCCTATATACTTCTCGCACTCTCATTCTCAAATCCCCCTTCCCCCCGTTTCCAGGAAGACACGTTTCGCATGTAGTCCCACAGGGTGATATACTAAGCGGTATCCTCTTTGCGCTTTATATGCGAGATTTAGAACGTATAATTACAAAGAACGCACGAGTTTTAGCTTACGCAGACGACTATGTTTTATACGTATCACATGATAGTGTTGATGTGTGTAGGAGAAAAATAGAATGTGTCCTTCATGAGGTTGCTCTCTGGTTACATGAACATGGTTTCTCTCTCTCGCCTTCCAAATGTGCTGCAATCCTATTTACCCATACTCGCGCACCTAACCGTTCTCCTCTCCTTCTTGATCGTCTTACTATCCCCTTTGTTAATCAGCATCCCTACCTTGGAGTCATATTGGACCACAAATTATCATGGTCTCCTTATGTGGTCTCTCTTCAACGTAAAACTGATCGTTTTATTTCTATTTTACGTACGATCACCCGTCGAAGTTGGGGCGCTGACCCCGTTACAGCTATTCTCCTTTACAGAGCAACTATTCGATCCTTGCTAGATTATCGTGCTCTTTTTATCGACACCGCTTCTGCTACTACCCTTGCACGTTTAAATACAATACAATACCGCGCACTACGTGTCTGTTTAGGAGCACTTAAAACTACACCAACCAATGCCTTATTAATAGAAGCCGGTGAACAGCCTTTAAAGATTCGGCGACAGACTATAGCCGCTAAGTATGTCCTCAAACATTTTACTGTCACCCGGTCTCAGCTTATCCCCAAGCTACGACTTTTACATTCTTATTATTCTTCCAAATCTCCCCGTGGAAACCGTGTCCCTGCTTTATATACCGCATTTCGTTCTCTTATACCAAGAGAAGATGAGCTCCTCCGTTTACCCACATTGCCTTTATACTCTATCCCTTATGACAGTCAGTCCTTTTGTCCTCAAGTAATTATATCTTCTTCTGAATCATTTTCTTGTCTAACACATTCTACTCCTCTTTCCCCTCTTGCAACTAAACGTATTCGACTTTCCCTCTACATGAGGGAAGTAAGCATTTTTACTGACGGATCAAAATCAGCACACGGCGTTGGAGCAGCCTTTTATATCCCCCAACCATATACTCTCTCTGAGTTTTCCCTCCCTTCTGCCTTTTCTGTTTTTACCGCCGAATTGTTTGCTATTCGACAAGCCCTCATTACCATCAGGTCACATGCTTATGATAAGGTTACGATTTTCACGGATGCACAAAATGTTCTGCATGCCTTATGCTCGCCTCTCTCTTCCCCTAATTGGTACTTATATAGCGTTAAGTATCTCTTATATATCCTTACTCGTTCTGGTGTTTATATAACTCTAGTTTGGGTTCCCAGTCACTCTGGTATCATGGGGAATGAGACTGCTGATCAGGCAGCTAAACGAGCATCACAACAATCCCCCTCTCTTTTTCTTGCGATCCCCCCTTCTGATCTCATTCATGAAGTGCGGGATATAGCATATCAACATTGGCAGTCCGATTGGAATGAAACGTCACGAGAAAAGGGATGTTTTTATCATCAATTACAACCTGTTATTCCTCTTAAACCGTGGTTTTATTATGGTACGTACTCTCGACGCCATATCACATCTATTATACGTCTACGTTTTAATCATGCCCTTACTCCCCAATATAAAAATCGTTTTCATCTTCCTCCCCCAACTTCCTGTGCTTGTGGCTTGTCTGATACTGACAGTAATCATCTTCTGTTACAATGTCCTGCTTTTGATGTTCCCCGCCAGCGCTTCCTATCCTCTTTGCTTAACATGGGCATCCCCTTCCCCACAAGTATTTCGTGTTTATTATCCTCTCTAACTCCTAATCTTGTGAACAGCATAAATCAGTTTCTTGATGAAGCACATATTATATTATAATCCTCTGACAGTCTCTTTATGCTCTCTCTTCCATTGCAAAATGTTTATCATAATTTTGGTAGGATATAAATCTCTTTACCCTCTGTCTATATGTTATCATCGTTTTCTTGTGTGACTCCTATAGAATGTTTTTTTTCTTTTTTTTCTATCAATTACTTTTTAAAGTACAATACGAGTGATACATGTGTCAGTGTTAAGTAATTAATGTTTTCGTGACTGGACGATAACACATGAGTCCAACCACACCTTTCAAGAAGAAGAAGAAGAAGAAGACAGCGGGAGCTTTCTCTATAGTGAAAAAAAAAGACTGTCACCGTCTATTTACCTCATGCGTCACGGCTTCAATATTGAATAATCCAACTTACAGTTGGCTTCAGTTTCAACCAATCATGCTCGACCATCGCTGAAATAATTTTGAAATAAGAATATCGCAACTGTTAGGACGTCATAATAATTAATATTTATTGCAGCCAATGGTGATAAAAGGAATATACACAATAAAATTCAATTACATAATGTTGTTGTTTGAGTCATCAGTCCATAGACTGGTTTGATGCAGCTCTCCATGTCACCCTATCCTTGCTAACCTTTTCATTTCCATGTAACTATTGCATCCTACATCTGCTCTAATCTGCTTGTCATATTCATACCTTGGTCTACCCCTACCGTCTTTACCACCATCTCTTCTTCTCGTCAAATTTAGCCAAATCGATTTCCTCTCACCAATTCGATTCAGTGTCTCTTCATTCGTTATTCGATCTATCCATCTCACATTCAGCATTCTTCTGTAACACCACATTTCAAAAGCTTCTATTCTCTTTCTTTCTGAGCTAGTTATCGTCCATGTTTCACTTCCATACAATGCCACGCTCCACACGAAAGTCTTCAAAAACATCTTTCTAATTCCGATATCAATGTTTGAAGTGAGCAAATTTCTTTTCTTAAGAAAGCTCTCCCTTGCTTGTGCTAGTCTGCATTTTATGTCCTCCTTACTTCTGCCATCGTTAGTAATTTTACTACCCAAGTAACAATATTCATCTACTTCCTTTAAGACTTCATTTCCTAATCTAATATTTCCTACATTACCTGCCTTCGTTCGACTGCACTCCATTACGTTTGTTTTGGAATTATTTATTTTCATCTTGTACTCCTTACCCAAGACTTCATCCATACAATTCAACAACTTCTCGAGATCATCTGCAGTCTCAGATAATATAACAATATCATCGGCAAATCTCAAAGTTTTGATTTCCTCTCCTTGGACTGCGATTCCCTTTCCAAATTTCTCTTTGATTTCCTTTACTGCCTGTTCTATGTAAACATTGAAAAGGAGAAGAGAGAAACTGCAACCTTGCCTCACTCCTTTCTGGATTGCTGCTTCTTTTTCAAAGCCCTCGATTCTTATCACTGCAGATTGATTTTTATACAGATTGTGGATAATTCTCCGTTCTCGGTATCTGATCCCTATCATCTTCAGAATCATAAATAGCTTGGTCCAATCAACATTATCGAATGCCTTTTTTCATAATAATGAATGCAAACTGAATATTGTGCCGGAAGATTTGCCCGTATCGCCTTAAACACTAAGTAATTGAGTTATTCGTCTCTGCTGACAACATATCGCATGGTACCGATCGCACCGCCTTCCACACAGTTCATTCTCACAAGTGGCTTCGTCCTGGATGTGGAAAGGCTTCTTCCTGCAAACACGATAATGGAATCCGTGTACTGCGAAACTTGCCACCATCTGTCGCAGGTCATAGTCCACATGTTTCCACTCTGAAGAAGTCATTGCTTCAGTCACGTAGAATTCCAACCATACCTCATTCTTCTTGTGCTGCAGGTCTTTAAACAATGTGTGATATGCCCTTGTAGATGGAAGAAGCATTTTTTCCCTTCGTTGATCTATGAATAAAGTCTCTCTAATCAGCTCGTATGTTAGCCTAGATCGAGAAATCTAGAAGCGCTAAGTAGTCTCTTGAAATCCTCATTCTTCACATCGTATCTGAGAATTTATCAATTTACTTGTAGTGTGTTTAATTCTTGATGTATACCATCTTATTATTATTATTAATATTATTGTTATTATTATCGAGTTATTTTACATGACGTGGCTCGGGTTATGAAGCCTAGTGTCATAGCAAACCATATTCTACACTGTACATCTACAGCATCGTAAAATTAATTTTACATCTAATTATAATTTAAAATAAGGACTACGCAAATTGATTTTGACAGCTACTATAATAAGAGGTTAAATTATGTTCTAACTCCTTAAATCTAAACACTTCTAAATAAATTCATTTTGGCTACGTATGTCCGTAATTTACAGCTGGAAGGGAATTCCACTAACTGAAAATCTGCGGAGTGTTACATGTCAGTTGGAACAAATATTTCGAACGAACTCGTGCCCCTTTGCTGACACCTCGACACAAAGCTCGACTTGCATGGGCCCGCGAACATCAGCAATGGACTATGGAAGTGTGGCAGTGTGTCGTATGGTCCAATGAATCCCAATTCCATTTGTATCGAGCTGATGGGTGCGTGAGAGTGTGGGGTATGCCCCATGAAGCTATGGATCCTGCGTGTCAACAAGGTTGTGTCAAGTTAGGAAATTTGCTTGGAAGGGTAATAAGGAGGTACATTCAGGGAAACGGGATGGCCTAGGGAGCGGTGATAAGGGAACAGGGAACTGGAAATCAAGTAGGGATGACATAAAATTGTTAGTGTTGAACTGTAGAAGTATTGTAAGGAAAGAAATAGAATTAAGTAAGTTAATAGATATATATTCAGCAGATATTGTAATAGGAGTTGAATCATGGCTGAGAAATGATATAATGGATGCAGAAATTTTCTCTCGGCACTGGAGTGTGTATCGTAGAGATAGGATAGGAAGGGTGGGAGGCGGAGTGTTCATTGTGGTGAAAGAAGAATTTGTAAGCTACGAAAAAGTTAAAGATGAGACACATGAAATTCTAGGTGTAAGGCTCATTTCTAAAGATAATAGGCAACTTGATATATTTGGAGTGTACAGATCGGGAAAGGGTAGCACTGACGCGGATTCGGAATTATTTGATAGGATAGTCAGCTATGTGGGAAACGACATGGAAAGAAATGTGATTGTAGCGGGAGATCTGAATTTGCCAGATGTCAATTGGGAAGGAAATGCGAACGACAGGAAGCATGACCAACAAATGGCAAATAAGTTAATATGGGAAGGACAGTGGATTCAGAAAGTGATGGAACCAACCAGAGGGAAAAATATCCTGGATGTGGTGCTGATAAAACCAGATGAGCTGTATAGGGAAACTGAAGTAATAGATGGTATTAGTGATCATGAAGCTGTTTTTGTGGTAGTTAAAAATAAATGTGATAGAAGGGAAGGTCTTAAACGTAGGACTGTTAGGCAGAACCATATGGCTGATAAAGCAGGCATGAGGCAGTTTCTAAAAAGTAACTATGATCGGTGGAAAACGGTAAATAAAAATGTAAACGGACTCTGGGATGGGTTTAAAGAAATTGTTGATGAATGCGAAAACAGGTTTGTACCATTAAGGGTGGTAAGGAATCGTAAAGACCCACCTTATTATAATAGAGAAATAAAGAGACTAAGAAGGAGGTGCAGACTGGAAAGAAATAGAGTTAGAAATGGCTGTGGAAGTAAGGAGAAATTGAAGGAACTTACTAGAAAATTGAATCTAGCAAAGAAGGCAGCTAAGTATAATATGATGGCAAGCATAATTGGCAGTCATACGAATTTTAGTGAAAAATGGAAGGGTATGTATAGGTATTTTAAGGCAGAAACAGGTTCCAAGAAGGACATTCCAGGAATAATTAATGAACAAGGCGAGTGTGTATGTGAGGATCTTCAAAAGGCGGAAATATTCAGTCAGCAGTATGTAAAGATTGTTGGTTACAAGGATAATGTCGAGATAGAGGAGAAGACTAAGGCCAAAGAAGTAATAAAATTTACATATGATAACAATGACATTTACAATAAGATACAAAAGATGAAAACTAGAAAAGCGACTGGAATTGATCAGATTTCTGGGGATATACTAAAGACAACGGGTTGGTATATAGTACCATATCTGAAGTACTTATTTGATTATTGTTTGGTCGGAGGAGCTATACCAGATGAATGGAGAGTTGCTATAGTTGCCCCCGTGTATAAAAGAAAGGGTGATAGACATAAAGCTGAAAATTACAGGCCAGTAAGTTTGACATGCTTTGTATGTAAGCTTTGGGAAGGCATTCTTTCTGATTATATTAGACATGTTTGTGAAATTAATAACTGGTTCGATAGAAGGCAATTCGGTTTTAGGAATGGTTATTCCACTGAAGCTCAACTTGTAGGATTCCAGCAAGATATAGCAGATATCTTGGATTCTGGAGGTCAAATGGACTGTATCGCGATTGACCTGTCTAAAGCATTTGATAGGGTGGATCATGGGAGACTACTGGCAAAAATGAGTGCAATTGGACTATACAAAAGAGTGACTGAATGGGTTGCTATATTTCTAGAAAATAGATCTCAGAGAATTAGAGTAGGTGAAGCTTTATCTGGCCCTGTAATAATTAAGAGGGGAATTCCTCAAGGCAGTATTATCGGACCTTTATGTTTTCTTATATATATATAAATGATATGAGTAAAGGAGTGGAATCGGAAGTAAGGCTTTATGCGGATGATGTTATTCTCTATAGAGTGATAAATAAGTTACAAGATTGTGAGTAACTGCAACGTGACCTCGAAAATGTTGTGAGATGGACAGCAGGCAATGGTATGTTGATAAACGGGGTTAAAAATCAGGTTGTGAGTTTCACAAGTAGGAAAAGTTCTCTCAGTTTTAATTACTGCGTTAATGGGGTGAAAGTTCCTTTTGGGGATCATTGTAAGTATCTAGGTGTTAATATAAGGAAAGATCTTCATTGGGGTAATTACATAAATGGGATTGTAAATAAAGGGTACAGATCTCTGCACATGGTTATGAGGGTGTTTAGGGGTTGTAGTAAGGATGTAAAGGAGAGGGCATATAAGTCTCTGGTAAGACCCCAACTAAAGTATGGTTCCAGTGTATGGAAACCTCACCAGGATTACCTGATTCAAGAACTGGAAATAATCCAAATAAACGCAGCTCGATTTGTTCTGGGCGATTTCCGACAAAAGAGTAGCGTTACAAAAATGTTGCAATGTTTGGGTTGGGAAGAATTGAGAGAAAGTAGAAGAGCTGCTCGACTAACTGGTATGTTCCTGGCTGTCAGCAGAGAGATGGCGTGGAATGACATTAGTAGACGAATAAGTTTGAATGGCGTTTATAAAAGTAGGAAAGATCACAATATGAAGATAAAGTTGGAATTCAAGAGGACAAACTGGGGCAAATATTCATTTATAGGAAGGGAAGTTAGGGATTGGAATAACTTACCAAGAGAGATGTTCAACAAATTTCCAATTTCTTTGAAATCATTTAGGAAAAGGCTAGGAAAACAACAAATAGGGAATCTGCCACCTGGGCGACTGCCCTAAATGCAGATCAGTATTGATTGATTGATTGAATTGAATTGATTGATGCCTCACTGTATTGCTACCGTTTTGAGGTCTCCCGGAGGAGCAACTCATTACCATTACATTCAGTGTCTTCCCATTACTTCTGGCAACTCACAAGGGGGCATTCCTTACTCGTCACCACCGATTTCGCTCAAATTTACAGAACATGCAGGGCTTGGCTAGAGATGAAAGTATCCGAAGTGAGAACGCCAGATGGCCAAGCGTAAAGAAAATAAGAATAAAAATGTTGACGCGGCTCTTGCACCGTATAAGCCACTTACGTTAGTGCGCACACCGAGCAGTTGTTGGGGTATTTGTAAGAGCTTGGACCAGTAATTCGATGGTCGTGGGTTCGAATCCCCGTGTGGAGACTGCTTTCTTCTGTCAACTTTTATATTATTCATTCATAGCCAGTAACAGGGTAACAGAGAAAAAAAAGAATTTCTGTTTGAACACGTCGGGAAAATTCGCAACTCCAAATTTTCTACAATTGTGCGCTCATTAAACAAATGACGTCCTATATGCCTCTTGCATATAAATAAATAAATAAAATACATTAAAATAAATGAATAATATAAACATTGAAACAAATATTCTCCTCGCAGGGAGCCGAACCCACGACCATCGAATTACTAGCCCAAGATCTTACCGCTACGCCAACATCTGCTCGGCGTGCGCACTAACGTAAGTGGCTTATACGGTGCGAGAGCCGCGTCAATATTTTTATTTTTATTTTTATTTTTATTTTCTATACGCTTGACCATCTGGAGTTCCCACTTCGGATACTTCCATTTCTAGCCAAGCCCTGCATATTCTATAAATTTGAGCGAAATCGGTGCTGACGAGTAGGGAATGCCCCTTGTCAGTGTGTATGTCCCATATGTAATTTCAATTGTTTCTGAGAAAAGTGTACCTCCAAGAAACGTATACAATACAATGAGCTCAATCTTTTATCTGCGTGACTGTTGCCCTGTTTCTTCAACTCTGTGTTAAAGTTTACTTAACATTTGTTACCTAACAATTGCTATTAATCTAACACTTCAGTTAAAAGTCCCCTGTTTCCAAAAGACAAGTTAATACGTATCTATGAGATTTCTGAATGCGTTCGACAGTGAGCATCTTTTGACTCCTTACATAAAGCGCTCAGAGCGGTATGTTGGAATTGTATTTTGTCACACATGGTCGACATTATTATAGGTTATGGTTAGTGGAGACATCTAATATTTGGATTAAGATGCAACAAAAGCATTATTATAATGAACAAGAGACAAACGTTATTATAGATTTAATTTAAAATTATGAGTGTGCGCCTGAAAAATAAAAAGGATGGACGGTTATATCAGAACATTAATTATATTCTTACAGTATAGGAGTGCAATCGGGCTCCTCCACCGCCAGAAAAATGTGATAATTCGTGTAAACCTTGAACGATTTTTTAGCGTTCTTGATGATGCTTGTTGTTTAAAGGGGCCTAACATCTAAGGTCATCGGCCCTTGGGCATTCTTTTACTGTGGGGAAAACGATGCAATGTTTTGCCAATCCTGCAATGACAGCAGAAACCCTTTGCACAATTCTATTCACTCGTCTTACACTCTTGAAGGTAGTCGCCTAAAATTACATGGTACATGGTGGTGGTGTTGATGGTGCTGGTGGTGACGGCGGCGGCGGCAGTAGTTGTTATTGTTAAAAGAGATAAAACTCATCTTTTATCCAAAAAGTTGACAATTTTTTTAGGTTTTAAAATGTACTGATGATGGCTCAATAAAGCCAAAATATGTATACAATGTTATTGTAATATTTAATCAATATTTTATATTAAGTGATATAACTAAAAAGCTCCACGAATATGTAGTTATTCCTCTATAGTAGTATAATTGGATGGTTCTAGCGCCACCTCCACCTCCGGCTCCCAGGGGCCTCCTCCACCTCCACCACCCGGGAGGTCTTCCCTGGGGCCCGCTCCACCACCACCACCACCACCACCACCACCCGGGAGGCCTTCCCAGGAACCCGCTCCGCCTCCCGCGGGATGTTTGAATTGGTAAACAAAGCCACGTGCTTTTTTGACAGCTATCATCGACAACAACGCATCGCTAACCTCAGTACTGCCATCTTGACGGGCCTAAACATTAGTGGTACCAACTTAACCTAACTAGCGCGAGATTTGAATCGGTAAACAAATCCACGTGCTTTTTGACAGCCACGTGCTTTTTGACAGACAACAACGTTATAAGTTAAAAACTTCATTTTCCGGTGTTGAACTGAGATTCACAATTAGAATTAAGGAAGGTTCAACCTTTTCAATACAAAATGTGTTGTACAGGGTGTTCACAACATATTATTTATTATATTATTAGTACCGAGTCATCATCATCTAAAATATCACAAGTGGGCAAAGTACATATCACAAAAGTTGTATAAATAATTCTTGCATGGCAAACTACAAATGATAGACTGCTTTTCTCCTTAAAGGATTAAAGAAAAATGAGTAAAATACGATGATATAATGTGACACATAAAAACGTTATAGTCTAATGAAATAGGTGAGTATTGTGCAATAAAAGCATCATCTTCTTGTTCTAGGTCTCGGTTTTTTTTTGCTATTTGTTTTACGTCGGACCGACACAGATAGTTCTTATGGCGACGATGGGACAGGAAACGCCTAGGAATGGGAAGAAAGCGGCCGTGGCCTTAATTAAGGTACAGCCCAGCATTTGCCGGGTGTGAAAATGGGAAACCACGGAAAACCATCTTCAGGGCTGCCGACAGAGGGGTTCGAACCCACTATCTCCCGGATGCAAGCTCACAACTGCGCGCTCCTAACCACGCGGCCACCTCGCCCGATAGGTCTCGGTTTAGTAAATCATTAAATTGCCTTCGCCGTTTTTCCAGTATCTGTTTACTCTCACTTATTATGTTACATACTTCATCTCTAATCATGCTAGTTGTATTGGAGTAAATTGTCTTCGAGCACTGTTCAATTTTGTATAGAACTTTCAGGTTTCATTTTGCTTCTTATACAGTTCCATATATTCCACTTCAAGCTTAGTCCATTCCCTTTTCTTTGGGCGATATATCGTCTTTACAATACACCTTTTCTCTCGGTAATCCTCCAAAAAACTTATTGTACAGTTTGTATGTAATGTCTTTTGGTATGCGATGTTCTTCTATTCAGTAACCCTCCTACACACTTCATCAAACCATGTAGGTCTTTTAAATTATTTTTCCATCCCCAGTACATCCTTAGCTGATTTGTCTATAGCTGTTTTTATAGTTAACCATCTCTGCTCTATGTTCGTACAGTCTTTTTTTGTTTATTGGTATTTTTCTAGGGCCTGAGATACTTTCAGGCAATACAATTCGCAAGTTTCTCTTGATTTCAAGTCTGCAATATTGTACCTTTCTCTCCTGATTTGTCTTTCTCTTTGGGCATCTGATATCCTCGCTCGTATCTTAGCCATCACTAAAAAGGATCTGAATCCACACTAGGTCCACGGAGAGTTCGTACATCCATCAAGTTTGATTTATGTCTTTGGTCTATCAGTACGTGATCAATTTGATTGATAATTACGCCATCATGTGCCTTCCATGTGCCCTTATGCATATCCTTATGAGGAAATCTGGTTGACCACACTACCATATTCCGGGAGGCTGTGATTCATACCAGTCTTTCAACCTATTACGTCGTGTTACGTACATTTAGTACGTGTTGAAGTGATGTTAAGCACAGAACAAAAATGGCCAACCAGACATCAGTGGGATTCGAACCCACAACCTCCCGATTTCGCGTCGGTTGCTTTACCGATTGAGCTATGGTTGCCTGAGCCATCTTTGTTCTGTTGGAAAGGATCTAAGCTACAGGTCTGGAACTATTGACATCACACTGTAAAGTGCGCTTAAGTTGCCCGTTGAGGGCCAAGTCAATGAATATTGAATTTTTCACGACCGCATTATCGAAACAGACTCTCAACCTATTAGGTCGTGTTACGTACATTTAGTACGTGTTGAAGAGATGTTAAGTACAGAACAAAAATTGCCAACCAGACACCAGCGGGTTCCGAGCCCACAACATCCCGAATACGCGTCGGTTGCTCTACCAATTGAGCTATGGTGGACTAGGCGACCTTTGTTCTGTTGAACACAACACAACAACACAAATTCCCAGCCAAGCGCTCAGAGCGAGCATACCGCAAGAGAGCCAAGGACCAACCGAGCCAGCATCCTGTACAAGCGAGCTCGCCACCGCCAAGACTCTCGCCAAGCTCCCGCACTGACTGCCAGCCAATCAGAGAGCAGCACCACGACTGCCAGCCAATACCAGCCAACAGCCTGCCAAACCTTGTGCGGGCCCACGAGCAATTGTCTAGTACTCAGTGTGGTCATTAGTTCGTGTCTTGTCTTGGCGTAATCCAATTTAAAACTAAACCTGACACGACTAGTGCCCACTGAGTACGCCAAGTAAGACGCCGGTCCTCAAATAGAGTTTGACCGTTTCCAGTGCTTTACCGCACCCCTGACCACCAAGCCACAATACCTAACCCTGCGCCGGGATAATTCTGGTGGATTGAGTAGCCAGAACCCCGGCCCTTCCCATTTCCACCATGAGTACCGATTCCTTTGACTACAGTAACTGGTCCTGGATCTGTGGTGTAGTGGTTAGCGTGATTAGCTGCCACCCCCGGAGGTCCGGGTTCGATTCCCGGCTCTGCCACGAAATTTGAAAAGTGGTACGAGGGCTGGAACGGGGTCCACTCAGCCTCGGGAGGTCAACTGAGTAGAGGTGGGTTCGATTCCCACCTCAGCCATCCTGGAAGTGGTTTTCCGTGGTTTCCCACTTCTCCTCCAGGCAAATGCCGGGATGGTACCTAACTTAAGGCCACGGCCGCTTCCTTCCCTCTTCCTTGCCTGTCCCATCCAATCGCCCCATCCCTCCACAAGGCCCCTGTTCAGCATAGCAGGTGAGGCCGCCTGGGCGAGGTACTGGTCATTCTCCCCAGTATCCCCAGTATCCCCTGACCCAAAGTCTGAAACTCCAGGACACTGCCCTTGCGGCGGTAGAGGTGGGATCCCTCGCTGAGTCCGAGGGAAAAACCGACCCTGGAGGGTAAACAGATTAAGAAGAAGAAGAACTGGTCCTGGAAGTCACCCACACCCATCACCGAAGAAGAAGAAGAAGAAGAAGACGACTACGAAACCCCCTTCCATTACGTCCGTTTTGACTCACCTTTCCCTACATCAGAGAAATGTGACGTCCTCATCCTACCTCTACAGACATCCCACTCACCAGAAAAACCGTTATTCAGTCCATCAGACCCATCCTGGAAAACCTCATCGCCGTCGCTGAGGAAACCCACAATAGTCTACTCCTGATCACCCCAATCAAGAACAAATTCACACCTACCATCATTGAAGTAATCCAGCAAGCAGGACTCCCTAAACCTATTCTGACCAATCCCCTCCACCTCACCTCAGACCCCACCTATACGCCCACACCATACCCAGAAACCCAAGACACCAGCACTCTTACCGATCCCAAACCACCGACCCGCTCTCGAAATTCACAAACAGACCCGCAAAAACCTGCACAGAAACCTACCCAGATCCAGAAAGCCAAACTCAAGACCAAAATAACCCAAACCTACCCACAAACCGCAGCACAAACCGTACAAACCGATCCCGAACTATCACCACACGTCCCACCACCTACCCAATCCACATACACTCAAACCAACCCACAGCCAACACTCACCGACACTCAAACACAAACCAAGAGCAGGCGTAAAAAACCTGTTCACACTGCACCACCCCAGCACCGAACCCAGACTCCATCACGCCCAACCCTCATCATACAGTGCTTTAATTGCCTGGAACTAAACCACGTAGCCAGTTCCTGCTCTAAAGCCACTCGATGCAATAGGTGTGGCGGTTCTCACCGCCACACAGATTGCAAGGTGCCAAAGGCCCAGGCGAGGTGTGCCAACTGCCAAAGTAGTCATGCCGCCTCATACCCTGGCTGCCCGTTCATCAAGAGCGCAATTAAGGCACACTACAGACAATCCAGACACCTACAGACACACACACAACCACCCTCACTGCTCAGCCTACCTATCCAACCACCCATGCAACCGAACGCGGGACCTTCGACTCCTTACCACACCACACCCATTCCAGACGCAACCACACTAATACAGCTCCTACTACTCAACCTAATGGCAACCCAACCCAGGCTACCACCAATACCCTCCCCGCAAAACCATCCCACCCCCAAGTAACCACCCCCACCAAGCAACCGCCCCCACCAAGTCCAGTGCAAGAATCACGAAAAGTTCTCACTTCCTCACAAGACAATCACCGCACATTCTCAACCAACAACTGCCAACACCCAATTCAGTACGCACAACCCCAAAATGCACTGGAAACATTACCGACGCCGAGGCGGGTATTCATAAAAGCTGCAATTTCAAATGCTGTATTTTCTAAATTTACACGTATCAAAAACAACGGATACACGGGAATATAAACATATTGCAGCGAACAATCCAGCGGCAAGGCCCGGTAAACCCAAGCAACACCGGGCGTGGTCAAGACATAGATGGGTGACCACCCAAACTTGCCCTTGCCGCTGGCTCAAAGGCAAATTTAGATATTTTATTTAACATCCAGCCATGGCACACAACGAATAACGTTACGTTTTACCATATTCCCACACAACCGCAATCAATTACAGTCAAAATCTTCACCATTTTTCTTTTATTATTACTATTATTATTATTATTATTATTATTATTATTATTATTATTATCAATTCTCATATACTTATTATTTTTATACCCTATTTTCTACAACAGGCCAGGTGAGGAGCGCGGCATAGCGCACCGGTACTGGCACCACAATAGGCACCCCCTAGGGGGTGTCCAAACAGACATATGGTCGATCTTTGTTCTGTTGGAAAGGATCTAAGCTACAGGTCTGGCACTACTGCCATCACACTGTAGAGTGCGCTTAGTTGCCCGTTGAGGGCCAAGTCAATTAATATTGAATTTTTCACGACCGCATTGTAATCGAAACAGACTTTCAACCTATTAGATCGTGTTATGTACATTTAGTAGCCTACGTGGGCTCCAATTATGGAATGGAACTTGGCTTCTCTTCCAAGTTGTGCGTCAAAATCACCCAATACCATCTTGATATCATTCCTTGGGCATTTATCATAATCTTTTTCGAGGGAATTATAGAACTCGTCTTTTAAGTCTACACTAGATTTTTCTGTTTCCATTAATTGTAGTGTAATAAAAAGAATCTTCCTTTAATTCTAATTACTGACAGCCTTGGGTTACAGGCGTGAAGTTTATCACCAAATGTTTCAGATCTTCATGAACACAAAAGCCTGTACCAAGGTCATTTTTACTGTCATCGCATCTAAAGAACATAGTACACTCTTTCGATTCCAACAAACCACTCCCTATCCATCGGCGATGGTATTCTTGTTAAGCTTCCCACGCTGGTCTAATAATTTCTTATGCGATCCTGGGCTATACAGAGAACGATAGGTCCAGGTACCAATTCGGAGATGAGCTTTCAATATTGTACTTACCATTCGTTGTCCAGGATGTATGCCATGCTGTCGTCCGTTATTCCGTCCCGCTTCTCCTCTTTGGATTTACATAACTTAGTTTTTTCGGGAAGAGGGTGTTAACCTCAGGACCAACCCCCAACCTGGAGGAACAAGGTATCACTCTTAATCTAGATTATCACATTAGACCTGCCCGGCCTGGGTGGACCTACCAGGAGCATATGCTCGCGCCGGCATAGCTCTAAGGATCATTTGTACACGCAAGGCTCCAAGAAGCCCGGCAAAATGTATCTTGCCTTCGTGAAGGTGGTGATACTATCGGGAAGATATTCATAATCACATTTCTGTACGTCGGTAAGATCGCGAGGATGCCATTGCGAAATGAAGAATGGGCCTACCTGAAAAAACGAACTAGTAAAACAGATTGCACCAAAATAAACAGATCCACTAAAAAAGGAGGACATTTCTCTCTTTAATAATCCACACGCACTGGCGTAGCCAAGGGGGGGCCTGTGGGGCCGCCCCTCCCCCAAAAAATATTTCCTGAAACTAGAGCGACGATCAGCCGTTGTTTTTCGTACGGTACGAACAACTTAAAAACTTACGCCGAAATGTTAAATTAACGTAGCACAAAGAATCTACTAACAAGGCTCAATAGGTCTAATTATAATTCTCCATAATTGTAACTTACTGCTTGAATGAAAGGAATCGAATTGTGATGCGCGGGAATATTTCCCTGTAGAAGCCTCAGTATTGGGAATGTAACCTTGTGTTGACAAATGTCATGACGTGAGGAAAAGGGCAAAAAAAAAAAAAAAAAAAATATGAAATGAAATGAAATGAAATGACGTATGGCTTTTAGTGCCGGAGGGTCCGAGGGCAAGTTCGGCTTGCCAGATTCTGGTCTTTTATTTGACGTCCGTAGGCAACCTGCGCGTCGTAATGAGGATAAAATGATGGTGAAGACGACACATACACCCAGCCCCCTTGCCAGCGAAGTTAACCAATTAAATTTAAAACTCCTGACCCTGCCGGGAATCGAATCCGGGACCCCTGTGGCCAAAGGCCAGCACGTTAACCATTTAGCCATGGAGCCGGGCAGGAAAAGGGCAATTACCAAGGGATTACTCAGTTGGGGGCCGGAACGTGACCACCGAGATAACTGGAGCCACGGCCAGAAACAGCTGTAAGCTTACAACATACTGTCAGATATTGCACATCGGTTCTAGGAAACAACAATGTCCTAGGGATCCTCGGGTTGTAGCGTGGTGGAGAGATGTGCTGTGTTTAAGTTGCAGCGTTGGGAAGACTGAGACAGGATTTCGAACTGTACGTCAGTTCCCCATTTTGTGCCATATAAGTAAATTTTTTGAAGAGGGCTATTTCGTCACTGAGAAGCCAAAAGTATATGTACATCCTCGGTATGTTATGAAAAAGGTTATTTTTTAATTCTAACAGTAGCAAGGGAATAGCGGATGCGTGCCTAAGTTCGATATGTAGGCCTATATATTTTGTCAAATGCCCGGCGACTGATTGGAACCTCAAACTGCACCATCAAAATTGCGGGTAAATATTTCGTAATTGGCGGGCGTGAAAACTCAGTTCCAATGGTTCTATCTTCTCATCAGGACGGCCCAGGCTTGAATCGCAGTCGATGCATGAAATATTTTTAAAATGGGAAGTCACGTTGTATTGATATGGATTCTACTTAAAACACTAGATCCCGTCCCTTACATTTCTTTATACTTTGGAGCCATAACCGCGTCATTTATGGTGGTGTATTTTGAGTATCCAACCATTCTTCGGGCTTACTTTGTACCTTAAATGGTGAGTGGATGCAGTGGCGCACCCACAAAATAATTTCAGTGGGTGGGGTGTAAGTCGAGGCCAGTAGCGTGGATATAACTTTTCCTTGGAAGGGGTTGTAAAAAGATTTTTTATATTTTATTTAGAATTTGCTTTACGTCGCACCGTAGGTTTTATGGCGACGATGGGAAAGGAAAGGGCTAAGAGTGGGAAGGAAGGGGCCTTGACCTTAATTAAGGAACAGCCCCAGTATTTACCTGGTGTGAAAATGGGAAACCACGGAAAACTATATTTAGGGCTGCCGACAGTGGGATTTGAACCCACTATCTCCCGGATGCAAGCACGTAACAGCACGGCCAACTTGCCCGGTGGATACGCAAAAAGCCGGTCCTACCGAGTGCGGTGACGGATCTTCAGTAGATATTGATGGTTTTGATTGTTACCATGTACAAACATAGCCTCTGTACTCTTAAAATTGAAACTGTTCGTAAAATTGATAATATCGTTCTTCGTTGTGAGGAAGTAGAATTTTCATTTAATTTGTCTTCTTAAAAAAAGGAGCCACATTGGTACTACACCCCATGACGATGACTACCTTCCAGGTCGTTGATATTTCGACTACGTTAGACTGAAGGCCAACTCTACCGCACCCACAAACAAGGTCGTGTCTTTACCATCCCATGCCTTTCTTAACTCTGTCAGTGCCGGGAATCGAATGCAGGATGCCTTAAGTCAAATTCTAAAATAAGGAGACCTAAAAGTAACCAGCCGGCCCCGCGGTGTAGGGGTAGCGTGCCTGCCGCTTACCGGAGACCCCGGGTTCGATTCCCGGGCAGGCCACGAATTTTTACCTGGATCTGAGGGCTGGTTCGAGGTACACTCAGCCCACGTGTTTATAATTGAGGAGTTATCTGACGGTGTGATGGCGGCCCCGGTATAGAAAGCCAATAATAACGGAGGAGAGGATTCCTCGTGCTGACCACACGAAAACTCGTAATCTGCAGGCCTCCGGGTTGAACAGCGGTCGCTTGGTAGGCGATGGCCCTTCGGGGCTGTTACGCCATGGAGTTTGGTTTGGAAAAGTGAACAGAGAAGGAAGCGCCACCCCTGCACGGCTCTTTAGCTTCCAGCTAGTTCTTCTGTGCGGCCTCGTGCATTTGGGACAGTTGGAAAACGTACGCCGTAATAAATGCTCCTCATAAAACATTTGTAAGATACTAACGGCATCTATTTATAACAATAATCACAAACGCCTCCTTTACATGTGGCTCAGTTGGTTGAGTCGCTGTCCTTCTGAGTCAGAGTTCGCAGGTTCAAATCCCGGCTTGGGTCGGTGGCCATTAAAGCGGTGTTGAAATGGCAACAGCTCCGTGTCGTTGGTTATGGAGCGTTAATAAAAATTATACATACGAATATTAGCGTAACAAAACTGTAACTTTATACTACTATATTCTGTATCCCAGGCTTGCCAGGGAAACCAATTATCAATTTGCTTTACGTCGCACCGACACAGATAGGTCCTATGGCGACGGTGGGATAGGAAAGGCCTAGGAGTGGGAAGGAAGCGGCCGTAGCCTTAATTAATGTACAGCCCCAGCATTCGCTTGGTGTGAAAATAGGACAATACGGGGAGCCATTTTCAGGGCGCCGAGAGTGGGGTTCGAATCCACTATCTCCCTTATGCAAGCTCACAGCTGCGCGGCCCTAACCGCGAGGAAAACTAGTAGGACAAGCTAAACCCTACCTAGCATATGTTGTGACGTGAAATTTTTCTTTACCAAATAACAAAATATACATACCCATACGCTTGACATTCTATATTTATTTATTTATTTATTTATTTATTTATTTATTTATTTATTAGTGCCTTCTGTACAGTGGCGAAGTTAGGGCACTAGGCCCTCTCGTATACTTAACCACATACTAATCAGAATGTTAAATAAAATACTGTGATACTTAAAATACCTAGTTAAAACTACATAAATTAATAGAATTGAAAAGAAATAGAGTTGAAAATAAAGTTAAATATATTACTAACTAAATTAATCTTAAAACTAAAATACTAAAACTCTTAAAAATGACCAATCCTCAGGCACGCACACATTCATATTCATCCATTAAGTCAGCTGTCCTCAGCAGGTAGTCTCGGCAGGTGACCATAAATCGTGATTTAAAAAAGCTACTTTCTCTGACCTCAGCCGGCAGGGAATTCCATAATCTGGGGACAGCCGCCACAAATGATCTATTAACTTTATTTGTGTGGTGCGGTGGAATAGAAAGAATGAATCTAGAACGTGTATTTAAGTTGTGAAATGACGATAAAAAAGATGAATTTAGAAGAAATATACAGTGGCTGACTTTCAGTTACCATTCTAAACACCATCGTTAAAGTGTGTAGATGCCGACGTTTATCAGATATCAGCCATGTGACAGTCTGATAGTATGGGGTGATATGAACATCGTACCGGATATTATAAATAAATCGCAGGAAGGAATTCAGTGCTCGTTGGAGTCTAAGTTTTTCTTCTCTCGTCATGTCAACTAAAACGACGTCACAATAATCAAGAATAGGGAGAATGAGTGTCTGTATGAGTTTGGCCTGTAGCTCAAATGGAAATACATCCCTCTGCCGTTTAAGAGGGTGAAGCACTCCAAAAATCATTTTACATATTTCTTTCGTGTAATCAGACCAATCAACTGTG
This sequence comes from Anabrus simplex, assembly GCF_040414725.1. Lineage (NCBI taxonomy): Eukaryota > Metazoa > Arthropoda > Insecta > Orthoptera > Tettigoniidae > Anabrus > Anabrus simplex. The sequence goes on from NC_090275.1 coordinate 83,839,596, forward strand.
TCATTCATCATTACGCCGAGATGTTTAACCGTTTTATTGTAGGGAATAATGTTTCCATTCAGTAGGATATGCGGGATTGCGACATTGTTTGAGCAGCTCAGTAATTTTCGTGATCCAATTATGTTTGCCTGAGATTTTGTGCAGTTTAGTATAAGAGGGTTTCGTTGTTCATATATATATATATATATATATATATATATATATATATATATATATATATTCACGTTTCATTCTTTTATTATGAGGAGCTCGCTAACACCCGGCCGTAAGCATTTAAAACTTGCGCCGAGCGCACAGGCATAGTAGTAACTGCAAACAAGCTCGCGACGTTCTAGAACACCGGCCAAGGACAAGCGACGTCACGCAGAAGGTTCCTTCGGGTTCCATAGCATTGCTGCATGAACGAAATATAATATCAATATTTCAATAACGTCACCTTGCAGGCAGGAATAATGAACGCTGCTAGCCGAAATTTCGTGTCAATCGGTGTGAAGATGGCCAAGATAAAAAAAATTTTCTTGGGGCCCACATGTGTAGCCACGCCCACCGGCCTTCGGCAATATAAGCGAGTCGCCAGCCTGGGGTAAAGCAGAGAGAGTGTGCGGTACGCAGCGGCAGTGTGCTGTAGGCAGAGAGTGAAGGCAGTCGGCAGTAAGCCGTGAGTTCAGTGAGTGTGTGCAAGCAAGCACATCGCGACATAATTCGTCACTCGGTCCGGCTGTATACTTGAGTTCAGAACGTTCGTGTTAAGAGCTTTCTCCGTGGGCTTGATTTCATTTAAAGACTGTGTTTCTCGCATAAACTGTGCCAGCCTTGATTTCATTTAAAGACTGTGTGAAAACAGCGGTAGTGTTTCTAGCCAGCCTTGATTTCATTTAAAGACTGTGTTCTCGCATAAACTGTGCCAGCCTGGATTTCATTTAAAGGCTGTGTGAAAACAGCGGTAGTGTTTCTAGCCAGCCTTGATTTCATTTAAAGACTGTGTTTCTCGCATAAACTGTGCCAGCCTTGATTTCATTTAAAGACTGTGTGAAAACAGCGGTAGTGTTTCTAGCCAGCCTTGATTTCATTTAAAGACTGTGTTCTCGCATAAACTGTGCCAGCCTTGATTTCATTTAAAGACTGTGTGAAAACAGCGATAGTGTTTCTAGCCAGCCTTGATTTCATTTAAAGACTGTGTTCTCGCATAAACTGTGCCAGCCTTGATTTCATTTAAAGACTGTGTGGAAACAGTGATAGTGTTTCCAGCCAGCCTTGATTTCATTTAAAGACTGTGTTTCTCGCATAAACTGTGCCAGCCTTGATTTCATTTAAAGACTGTGTGAAAACAGCGACAGTGTTTCTAGCATAGACTGTGCCGATCTTCATTTCATTTAAAGACTGTGTCTATCCGTTGAACTGTGTTCATAATAAACTGTGCCAACATTCCCTCTTAAAGACAGTGGAATGCAGTATCGTGATTTCTTTCTGAGGAACCATGTCAATTCCCACCATAACCTGTTCAGAATCACGTATGATCTTAAGTGCCAGTGATAATCTTCTAAAATTTACGACGTAATGGAACTTGGACTGTCATTTATTTCAACAAGCGTATTGTGCTGATGGAGTACAGTGCAGAGACTGTAGCCGGTAAATTTAATTTTCCTTATGAAGTGCATAATCACTGCACCTCGGAAGGTCCTAGATTGTTTTCGTTTGTTTATTATTCCAAATACGACAATTCCTTCCATCTTATCATCGTGGAGCTGTGACTCTAACTTTATACTTGCTGGTAAAGTGCGTTCAACATCCTTGACTGTGGGAACTATTTCGGCGTGCTTCGCCTTAGAGAAGTGTCACACCAGTGCCCCATGACGTCAAATGTGGAAGCTCCACATTTCCCCGTTCCTGCCTCAGGTTCGAGTCATCAACACTAATACAGAGAAAACACCAACGACGGAAGACAACGCCGACGCCGACCGCAAGACGACGTCCTCCCCACGCCTTCAGGGACAACTCCACGATTCAGCTGTAAAAGGTGACATAATTCTTTGCATATCTATTGAATAAACTGAAGGATCCACTTAATCATGAATTTTTTTTTCACTACCCTTCTCTCTCACTCTCTTAGCATGGGCCGTACACGCCTTGTCGTTCCTCATGCTCTCCGATAAACTGAAGTACGGGCGTTCCTGTTACTATATATATATATTGGGTCCGTGGTAGAGTGTCGGCCTCCGGATCCCAAGATAGCGGGTTCAAACCCGGCAGAGGTAGTCTGATTTTTGAAGGGCGGAAAAAAGTCCATTCGACACTCCATGTCGTACGATGTCGGCATATAAAAGATCTCTGGTGATACATTTGGTATTTACCCGACAAAATTAATTAAATCTCAGCCATAGACTCCCAAGAGAGATCCGGTTTACTATAGGTCCGCTAGATGGCAGACAGAGTAAGCCGGAACGTCGAAATTGACGAGCAGACAGCCAGATGGCGTCAAATCGAATTGTCTGCAAACGGTAGCTGAGGCCATACGATCATTATTATTATTATTATTATTATTATTATTATTATTATTATTATTATTGTTATTGTTAATATCGTGTCTTGTAATGTCGATATATTTGAAGATCGTCAGCATAGATGTGGTGTGTGTTATTTCCTGTCACAGATGCTATGTCATTGATATAAATACAGAAAATTAGAGGCCCTGGAATACTGCCCTGTGGGGCAACACTAAGTTTCATTTTCCATTTAGAGGCCTTGTCGTTTACTATTACACACCGTTGACGGTTACTCAAGAAAGAACTAAAAAGCTTAAGCGCAGCCAGGTCGAAATTTAGCAGTTTCATTTTCTTTATCATAGTCGGAATTACTATAGTGTCAAGGGCGCTACTGAAGTCAAGAAGGATAAATATAGTGAGCAGTCGTTTATCCATAGCGTTTGTAATGTCTTCAGTAACCTTCAAAAGTGCTGTCGCAGTACTGTAAATCCAGATTGCAAAGGGTTCAAAAGAGCATTTTGATTGAGGTATTCCAGAACTTGCTTGTTTAATAAACGTTCAAAGGCTTTAGAAAGCGCAGGGATTATAGGCATAGGACGATAGTCAGAGGGTGATTGTAGGTTTAAACTCTTAGGTACCGGTATAATGTTGGCTGTTTGCCAGACAGTAGGGAAATTTCCGTTTAGTAAACAGTAGTTCAGTATGAGCGTCTGTAGTATAGGCAGGAGAGCACCCATAATGTTATGTATAAAAGTAATAGGAATATCATCTACACCCGTAGCCTTTGATTTAATGGAATGCAAAGCCTTTTCAACCTGATTTTCTGTGACACTGTGAAATTTGAATGGTGGATTGGCTGGAGGGGAGGGCAGTGAGTCGGTGCAGTTATTTGGGGTACGTTGAATATTTATTCTACTAAAGTAATCGTTCAGTTCGTCAAGTGGAATGTCAGAAGTCGTCTGCCTCTGTTGATATTTTCCTATTCCCAGAGCTCTAAGTTGGTCCCATGCGCGGTTAGAATTTCAGTTCTTAGCTAAATTCCAGAAATATATACGGTACATTTCTTATTTCTGATGAACTGCTTTGTGCGATGTTTTAAGATGCGGTAAGGGTCAGAGTCTCTGCCATCTAGGGTTTGTTTATAATGTCGATATAACGAGTCAAGGTGGGCCATCATTCTCTTGGCTTCATCATCTAGCCATGGACAAGAAGGGCAAGAAACCTGTATTAGACGCGCGCGAGCGTGTGTGTGTGTGTGTTTCTTTGCCGCATTATTTCTATAAAATGTCACTTCTGTATTGCTTATCACATGACCATTATTATAATAACATTACCGTATTTATTCTAAAGCAGAATATTGCATCTTTACTCACACTGTTTATTCTTGCATTCATTTCAATTGTACTCGGAATATATGAAATGCTGCAGTTATGTTGGGATGGGAGTAATAACGGTAGCCGCGGGGGGGGGGGGGCAGCAGGTTGTCGTCCAAGGAGTCCAGACACTCCAGGAGTTTTAACGAATCTACTTCTATTAAGCATTTCATATATAACGTACTGTATATTAATATTGGCTGAATGACCAGTGGTTAGGCCTTCGGGTCAGAAGGTCCCGGGTTCGATTTCCGGCCGGGTCGGGGATTTTTAATCTCGTCTGATTAATTCTGCAGGCTCGGGGACTAGGGTTTGTCCCTACACTTTCCTCGTCATATTCAGACAACATACTACACTACCAACTACCGAAGAAACAAACAACAGTGATTACATTCCTCCGTATAGGGTTGGCGTCGGGAGGACATCCGGCCGTAAAACAGGGCCAAATCCACATGTGCGGCACAGTTCGCACCCGCGACCCCACAAATTCGGGAAAAAGCGGGGGTGGAGGTGGAAGAGGAAGAAGATTACTATTAGCTTCCGGAATTCGCACGAATCCACTACTTTTACTTGGATCCAAGGACACTAATTTCCTTTTTTTTTTGGTATTCTACACCACCTAAACTCAGGAAGTTTGGACACCTATCAAAAAAATTCGGGATGAATGCCCCCCCCCCCCAAGCTGAAATCCTGACTACGCTACTGTCCACACGGGCCACGAAAAATGGTTTAAAAAGGAGGGCATGTCCGGATAAAATAGGAGGCCTGTCCATCCTAAAACCGGCTATCCTTGACAAGCGAACACTTCGCATATCACTCCACAAAGAAAACACGTTATTCTAATGCAAACATCACTCTTTAAGCAAAACTGTACCAACATATATTCATACAGAAATTAAATCCAAAAATAAACATTTAACACCTGAGCTATTTGAACGAACTGAACTCTTGCTGAAGTAATAATAAGATGTCTTCATTTATCAGGCTCACATATTAAGACGTCATCACTGCGACAGCTGCCAGCCTGCCGCTACTGAGGTGTTGCCACTGCACGTATTAATGTCACCATATGACTACAATCGCGGCTACCATGTACCACTTTGAAATAAATACCCCGTGCATAAGTATTATTATCCAGACAGCTCTCTTTTTTTTAAATTTGTCAGCAGTAATCAAATGTTCGTTAGTTGCAAAATTGTACGATTTGGTTAATAACCTCCTTCTTAAGAAGCGTTCATCCCATAACCTAGTGAATCTCTTACGCTCAAGAAGAAAATTTTCTCTCTCTTCAGTGTCATCACTAATATGAAACATGTATTTCACTCTTTCCCACGATCCGTTGTGAGCATTGGGTTCGATCTTTAACAAATGACAGAATATTTGATAAATATCGACTAATTTGATCGGTGGCACAGCTAAACCTTCGTTGAGAAACGAATTTCCGAATGCCATAAATATACCTCGCATTGATTTGTACTTAGGATCAAGCCAATGGCTTCCGTAAACTTTCTTACATTTTGCGTTTTGTTCTCTTTCATAAAGGAGAATATCTGGTGAACGTTTCGCTCGTTTATAATGAAATCTCTCCGGAATATCAAACCGAAGTTTAACATGATAATTATTATTATCATTATTTTCCCTTATTTGATTATACAGCTTCATAAGTGAACCAGGATTTGCGAACAGTGAAACAACTGATGACTCGGGAACCATAACCTTTATGTAAGAAGCATCAATTCTAGGTCTAGGAAACTTACAGACAGAATATTGCCCATGGTCGGACAGTATGATAATGTCTACCAGATTTTCACGTTGTTGTAAAATGAGTGATCTCATAAAAGTTTCAAGAACTACACCAATAGATTCCATTTTATCTATTAGCTTGTCTGAAGTTGGACCAAATTTGTGTCCTATTTCGTCGATGGAATCATCATGAACCATTATCAAATCATACCCTTCCATGATATAACCAAAAGTTTCATTCATATTTTGTACAAAATTGTTAGGTGTTTCGAAAAATCCTTTCGCTATTCTTGGTAGAACGCCATCTATAGGAACATCACTTCTTGACCATTTAATTGTAGCTACTTTCAAACCCGCTTTCGTTGCTGTAGTCCAGATAGGTTCAGCATTATCCCACCAATATGGTGAATTTGTAGACCTACTATTAGAAAATGAAAAGAACTGTTTGGTTTCAGGATCGTACATGTTATTTCCAATAATGCCATGATTTTCAGGATAAAGACCGGTACTCACCGATGTCCAAGAAGGGAATGAATTACTGGGAAATACAGTTTGAACGTACTGAGCTCTAACGCCCTTCCTTACGAAATAGGAAAACCCTCCCATTTTATCCTTTCCTAGTAAGTCTACAAAATCCCAACGTACACCGTCGAGCATAATCACAACCAGCTGTCGTTTATCGTGCCCAAGACTCAGATTGGAAGTTAGGTATAGGCCTAATATATATATTGCATTAAACCTGAATATTTCTGTTCTTCTTCAAACCGATTTTGTAGTGTTTTCATAGGAAGAAATACATATAACCTTATAAACACATGCGAAAAGCACGTCTCTTCTTTTGTTCTTCAGGATTGTTTATGGATAGCTTCTTCTTCTTCTTCTTGAAAGGTGTGGTTGGACTCATGTGTTATCGTCCAGTCACGAAAACATTAATTACTTAACACTGACACATGTAACACTCGTATAGTACTTTAAAAAATAATTGATAGAGAAAAAAAAACATGCCATAGGAGTCACACAAGAAACGACGATAACATATAGACAGAGGGTAAAGAGATTTATATCCTACCAAAATTATGATAAACATTTTGCAATGGAAGAGAGAGCATAAAGAGACTGTCAGAGGAATATAATATAATATGTGCATCATCAAGAAACTGATTTATGCTGTTCACAAGAGTAGGAGTTAGAGAGGATAATAAACACGAAATACTTGTGGGGAAGGGGATGCCCATGTTAAGCAAAGAGGATAGGAAGCGCTGGCGGGGAACATCAAAAGCAGGACATTGTAACAGAAGATGATTACTGTCAGTATCAGACAAGCCACAAGCACAGGAAGTTGGGGGAGGAAGATGAAAACGATTTTTATATTGGGGAGTAAGGGCATGATTAAAACGTAGACATATAATAGATGTGATATGGCGCCGAGAGTACGTACCATAATAAAACCACGGTTTAAGTGGAATAACAGGTTGTAATTGATGATAAAAACATCCCTTTTCTCGTGACGTTTCATTCCAATCGGACTGCCAATGTTGATATGCTATATCCCGCACTTCATGAATGAGATCAGAAGGGGTGATCGCAAGAAAAAGAGAGGGGGATTGTTGTGATGCTCGTTTAGCTGCCTGATCAGCAGTCTCATTCCCCATGATACCAGATGACTGGGAACCCAAACTAGAGTTATATAAACACCAGAACGAGTAAGGATATATAAGAGATACTTAACGCTATATAAGTACCAATTAGGGGAAGAGAGAGTCGAGCATAAGGCATGCAGAACATTTTGTGCATCCGTGAAAATCGTAACCTTATCATAAGCATGTGACCTGATGGTAATGAGGGCTTGTCGAATAGCAAACAATTCGGCGGTAAAAACAGAAAAGGCAGATGGGAGGGAAAACTCAGAGAGAGTATACGGTTGGGGGATATAAAAGGCTGCTCCAACGCCGTGTGCTGATTTTGATCCGTCAGTAAAAATACTTACTTCCCTTATGTAGAGGGAAAGTCGAATACGTTTAGTTGCAAGAGGGGAAAGAGGAGTAGAATGTGTTAGACAAGAAAATGATTCAGAAGAAGATATAATTACTTGAGGACAAAAGGACTGACTGTCATAAGGGATAGAGTATAAAGGCAATGTGGGTAAACGGAGGAGCTCAACTTCTCTCGGTATAAGAGAACGAAATGCGGTATATAAAGCAGGGACACGGTTTCCACGGGGAGATTTGGAAGAATAATAAGAATGTAAAAGTCGTAGCTTGGGGATAAGCTGAGACCGGGTAACAGTAAAATGTTTGAGGACATACTTAGCAGCTATAGTCTGTCGCCGAATCTTTAAAGGCTGTTCACCGGCTTCTATTAATAAGGCATTGGTTGGTGTAGTTTTAAGTGCTCCTAAACAGACACGTAGTGCGCGGTATTGTATTGTATTTAAACGTGCGAGAGTAGTAGCAGAAGCGGTGTCGATAAAAAGAGCACAATAATCTAGTAAGGATCGAATAGTTGCTCTGTAAAGGAGAATAGCTGTAACGGGGTCAGCGCCCCAACTTCGACGGGTGATCGTACGTAATATAGAAATAAAACGATCAGTTTTACGTTGAAGAGAGACCACATAAGGAGTCCATGATAATTTATGGTCCAATATGACTCCAAGGTAGGGATGTTGATTAACAAAGGGGATGGTAAGACGATCAAGAAGGAGAGGAGAACGGTTAGGTGCGCGAGTATGGGTAAATAGGATTGCAGCACATTTGGAAGGCGAGAGTGAGAAACCATGTTCATGTAACCAGAGAGCAACCTCATGAAGGACACATTCTATTTTTCTCCTGCACACATCAACACTATCATGTGATACCTATAAAACATAGTCCTGCGTAAGCTAAAGCTCGTGCGTTCTTTGTAATTATACGTTCTAAATCTCGCATATAAAGCGCAAAGAGGATACCGCTTAGTATATCACCCTGTGGGACTCCATGTGAAACGTGTCTTCCTGGAAACGGGGAGTAGGGGGATTTGAGAATGAGAGTACGAGAAGTATATAGGCGTTCTAATAGAGAAATAAAAGCAGAGGGAAAGCCAAGCGAATCAAGGCAAGACCATAATAGGTGTAAAGGAACGGAATCATAAGCTCCTTGAATATCAAGAAAAACAGTAATAGTGCTATGTTTACGATGTCTAGCTAGTAGGAGATCAGCCAACAAAATATTGAGTGGATCTTGTGTGGTACGTCCTTTAAAAAAGGCATACTGATATTTAGGAAGGATCTGATGTTTCTCCATAACCCAAAGAAGACGCCGTAGTAGAATTTTTTGAAAGAGTTTCCTAACACAGGAACTTAAAACAATGCCACGATAACTTAAAGGAGAAGAGGGATCTTTTCCAGGTTTAAGAAATGGGACTAAATGAAAGTTATTCCACTGTGCCGGTACTTGTAAGGTGAGAAGGATATTATTAAAAAGAGAAAGTAAGACAAGAAGACCGGTATGAGGTAAAAGTCGGAGCATAGTGTAAGTGATACTATCAGGACCAGGAGATGAACTACGAACTACTTGTAAAACGGACTGTAATTCGGACAGTTGGATGGGTTGAAGTAAAACAGAAAATTGGGGGGATATGGGACGGAAGGAAGAAAAGGGAGGCGGAATTGTGAAGTCAGGTGTTATAGTATATAGAAAAGAAAGAAGGACATTAGGCAGAATAGTCGAATGCGCAGGGTGTACAGAAGTAACACGGGTAAGTGCGCGAATGGCGTTCCAAAGGGATGTTGCAGATACGCGATGATTAAGAGAGGAGATGAAGGCCTTCCAAGACTCGCGTCTCTTTGCATTAAATATGCGTTTGATACATGCATTATGACGTTTCAATGTTAAATAATTAGCTAGTGTCATATTCTTACGATACAATTTAAATAAAGCTGTTCGCCGCAGTATTAACTTGTGACATTCGTCGTCCCACCAATGTATTTTCTGATAAGAACGGGGACAGAGGGAGGGGATAAATTTGAATGGATGGAAAGTCTCAACATATGAGGAGAGAATGCGTAGAAGGGTAGGATAGTCTAAGGTATTGGGTGTGTATTGAAGGAAATGGGTGTGAAGGAAACTACAATACGATTGTTTATCAAAATTTCGGAAAGACCGAATATTACTGAGCTGAGAGGATGGGGATGAAGAAAAGGGTGGTTTACAAACACCAAAAGAAATAATAATAGGGAAATGATCACTCAGATGAGTGTCACTGAGTATATGCCACACGGTATTAGGAGTCATGTGGTCATGGCAGAGTGAAAGATCAACAGAACTAGGGGGTGAACCAGGAGGGGTGAGTCGAGTTGGGGACCCGTCATTTAAAAGGGTAAAGTGATGGGATTGTGTTGCCGTAAGAAAATTTGTCCCTTTAGATGTATCTTTAGAACTACCCCAGGCAGTATGGGAACAATTAAAATCACCAAAGAGAAAAACATTATCTATGGAATCAAATTGGGTAAGGAAGTGGGACCAGTGAGAGGTAGAGATATAAACATCAGGAGGACAATACACATTGATGAAATATATATTTCGCACGATAATACCTAAAGCAAGAGTATTTGGAATGCAATGCGTCAGAGGAAAGGGGACATATGGAATAGACTTATGAATAAAAATGGCAAGGCCTTCACTTCCATTAGTATCAAGGCGTTCGACACGAAAATCAGGAAGATGAAAAAGGGTGTTTGCATAAAACCACGTTTCTTGTATTATAATGATGTTAGCACATGTTTCCTGAATTAATAGTTGAAGTTCATGTTTTTTTATGAAAATGACTTCTAGCGTTCCACTGCAAAACGCGTATCATATAGGGTAAGGATATGAGCGATGCGATCTCGTAGTTGATAAATTACCGGTGAAATGGGAGACTCTCCTCCCACATTCTGAAGAAGCAAGAATAAGATTTGTTGGATTTCTTGATGTACTTGGTTTCTTTGTATTAACAGTTGAGAGTTGTGGGATCGGGGCGGGTAACTAGGACCCGAAGTAGAGGGAGGTGATGCTGTGGGAAGAGAAGATGGTGTTGTAGCAGGCGGAGGAGAAGAAAATGGAACCCGGCCCGTAGAACCAAGGTCAGGGCGTACCAAGGCAAGATAACCAGTTCTATCATAAACCGGAGTCAAAGGCGGAGGGGCAGATTTTTGGATTACTTGTGTAAATTTACGTTTTCTAGAAAAATCTTGAACAGGGGAAGAAGAGACCTGTTCTGGTACTAGGGGGGGGGGGAATCTTGGGGGTGTTGAGACGGATGATAATGTGGAAGAGAAGTCTTGTTCTTAGCATCTTGAAATGAGATATGTTCCGTGCTCATGACCTTCTTTATCTCTTGTTGGTATTTGTGTTCCGGACAAGTTATTGCTCCCGTTGGATGTGGGCCTTTGCAATACACACATTTTGTAATCTGAGATGTACAGTGATCAGTGGCGTGCTCCATTGAGCACTTCCCGCAGCGTGCTACCTGTGTACGACATTGGGCCTGTGTATGACCATATCGGAGGCATTTTCTGCAAAGAACAGGGGAAAAAATGAAAGGCTCAACATGCAAGTAGACTTGGAAAAGAGACACTTGTGTAGGCAACTTTTGGGCTCGAAAAGTAATTTTAATTGACCCAGTGGGGACATAACCAACACCATCATTGGAAACAATGCGACGATTGAGACGTTGTACTGCTTTAACCGGTACAGTTGAAGTAAGATAAAGTCGAATGTCGTCTTCAGAAAGGTTCTTATCCACATCTCGAATAATCCCCACACGAAAAATATTAGATGACGGGATGTATGCCTTAAGATGTAGAGATGTGAGCAGAGGGTGGCACAGAAAATCGTTGGCTTGGCCCGCATTATTAAAAATTATTTGTAGGCGATTACGACCTTTACGGGAGATAGACTGGACGGGAATATTACGTTCATAAAAATGTCTCCCAAGGGCCATAGGATGGAGTTGCCCTAAATTTTTGTTTTCCAGAGATTCAACGTATACAATATAAGGTCCAAGATGTTAATGGGAATACTGTTCACGTTCCATAGGCGGCAGTACATTGACACCATTAGAATTAGAATTTTGTGATAATTGTGAGTCTGTCAAAATTTATTGAGTTGCCTGGTTTCCAGAAGATTCGTTTGCATCCGAACTTCTTCCTCCTGCGCGACAACTAACTTATCTCCTAACAAAAGGCTATCACCTCCACTGGAGGCAGCCATAATAACACACGGCACTAGCACTAAAACAAGGAAAAAGAATCCTCACAACCAAATACTGAAAACACGGAGCACACGACTAAGCGTGTCGTAATGTGTAAGTATTAGGTAGCGACTGGAGGCACAAAGTTCTTCAAAATATACCAGTAAATAAACTTCAAACTATTTGCTGAAGTTCAAACAACACCTCTCACGGTTGCCAAGGAAAACAAATCGTTTGAAACTTATCATGCATAGCTTCATAAATTACTTTTCCAGCAAAGAGTACCTTCTTCTTCTGCTTCTCCTTCTGGAAATGTATGGACTCTTGTCGTGTCGCCCAGTCACAAACACATAATTTTTAAACAATAGGCACATTAAAAACAGTCCACTTGGTCTAAAAACATTGAAATATCGATATTCAATCACAGACTTTTCGGGGGCAGTAACATATCCACATCACTGAGTCAGATAACGTTATCCCATCCAAGAGATACATGTACATATACAACATACAAGTGGAAGCAGGAGCAATTAGCTTACAAGGTTACAAATGCAATTGTAATGCTTACAACGTTAGGCGGGAGTCATCAAGAAAACGATTGATTATCTGAATCATTAGAGGGGTGGGATCAAACAATATACAAGAAACACTGGTTGGGAAAGGGGTGTTTATGCGTGCTAATCGTTCGAAAAATAATCTCAAAAAGAATACCTCTGTGTACGTGCATTACACTAGCAATGACTGAACATGGAAATGGTCGAAGATAATATGATCAAGACCATCTACAACATCAGACCTTAATGCTGCTATCGAAGTGATGAAAAATGGCGCCGCGTTCGGTTTAATGTAAACACGAGGAATTGCGAAACATCAGATAGATTTTTATCTGTTGGTTTGGTTTTACTAGGAAAAGTTATATAACGATGATTTTTGTAAAAAATGGTTTTAAAATGATAACTTGTATTAGGACCGTATAGATCGTTTCGTCTGCCTAGATGTAAATCATATTAAAGCAGATGCACTTACATTCATAGCAAGTGTACTTAATGTGAAGATTTCGTAGTTGATAATAATTAATTAGAGTGTGTTAAAATATTCGAGGATACATTTTTCATTAGAGAGGATATTTTCCGCGTACTTGATAGCTATTTGTTCCTACTAAGGTCAAACTCTGTGTTGGTACCTATCCTAGTACATTTCCCAAATAGTAACTACTATATATTTCCAGGTTATACAAAATGATAAAGCTATTTATTTTTAGACATGCTATCAGCCTTTGGGCGTATGCCTTGTCAAGAAAAAAGGTGAAATTCTTTACGTTTCGCAGAGAACTTTGCTGGATACACCTGTTCTATATATAGGAATTTACACCCTCCCTCTGGCACTTATTAACTAACAAAATGTGATGGCAGTCCAGAGGAGTGCGACAGGCTTCGGCAGCCGGCACATTTCCAATCCTCGACGCTAGATGGGGCTTCATTTATTCCATTCCTGACCCGGTCGAATGACTGGAAACCGGTTGTGGATTTTCATTTTCAAAATGTGATGGCGGTAGTGCCAGACCTGTAGCTTAGATCCTTTTCAACAGAACAAACGTGATCTAGGTCAGCATAGCTCAAGTTGATAGAACAACCGACGCGAAATTGGGCGGTTGTTTACTCTGATTCCACTTGTGTCCTGTACTTAACATCTCTTAAATTTGTACCATATGTATTGAACGCGGACCTAATACGGTGAAAGTTCATTTCGAGCACTGGATTTGTTTAATTGAATTTTGTCGGACTACTGCGCCGATGTGAGACCAGACATTACACTTATGTTGATTATCATTTCTATTAGTCAGTAGGAAGTAAGTCTCTATATTTCCTACGGCTATTGTTTTCCTCGGGGATTATGTTCATTTCTCTGATTTCAAATTACGTGGGACTTCCTTCAACACAGGAATTAAGTTTTAATTTTCGGGTGAATATCCTGGCCATAAAGAGCTACTTTATCCGCACAGCGATGCCACTGCAACGTGTCGCCAGTCATTCATATATTAAATGAAGCGAATATCCGAAATTGGCTTTCTACAGTATTTGATAGAACTTAATCCTTCAAAACTTCTTGTAAACGTCAGAGAACACTTCATTCTGAGGTCTTTGATCAAGAAGAATTCCCTTGCTAATTCTTAGGCCGATCTTGAGGGAGCTTAATTGGTTTGCTAGGACAGCGGCAGCTTTCTCTATAGTGATAAAAAGTCTGTCACCGTCTATTTACCTCATGCGTCACGGTTTCAGTATTGACCAATCCAATGTACAGTTGGCTTCAGTTTCAACCAATCATGCTCGACCATCACTGAAATAATTTTGAAATGAGATGATCGCAACTGTTTGGACATTATGATAATTAACATTTATTGCAGCCAATGGTGATAAAAGGAATATATAAAATAACATTCAATTACATAATAATGAATGCAAATTGCATATTGTGCATGATGATTTGCCTGTATCGCCTTAGTCACTACGTAATTGAGTTATTCGTCTCTGCTGACAACATATCGCATGGTAACAATCGCACCGCCTTCCACACAGTTCATACTCACAAGTGGCTTCGTCCTGGATGTGGAAAGGCTTCTTCCTGCAAACACAATAATGGAATCCGTGTTACTGCGAAACTTGCCATCATCTGTCGCAGGTCATAGTCCGCATGTTTCCACTCTGAAGAAGTCATTGCTTCAGTCACGTAGAATTACAATCATACCTCATGCCTCTTACGCTGCAGGTCTTCTAACAATGTGTGATATGCCCTTGTAGATGGAAGAAGCATTTTCCCTTCGTTGATCTATGAAGAAAGTCTCTAATCAGCTCGTATGTTACCCCAGATTGAGAAATCTAGAAACACACAGTAGTCTCTTGAAATATGATGATTTGATCTGCTCGATCTACTCAAGATTTTCTTTGTGAGCTACATCCATATTAGGTCTATACCATATGCCGCTATAAGCATTATCTTGGTATTGCAAATCTTCACAGCAGTAGATACAGAGAGTCTACGCAAGCGCTGAATATCATTGGTGGCCAATTAAGTTGCCGTTATTCTATTGCTGACGTGTTTGGTGCAGGTAGTTCCAGTTGCCTGTAGAGTCATTTCGAGGCAGATAAATTTCTTAGCCATTTTAATCAGTTCTTGGTTTGGTGCGTTAGATAGCTGCTCTTTTCCCGTTATTCTTCCCCTCTTCCTAAATGTCATTTGTACTGTCTTTTGTTCATTTATCTCCAACCTATTCTTCTCTGCTCAAGATAATATGCAAACAATGAACTCCTCTAGGTTTTAAAGAGCCTAGTGCCTAGTGTTACATTAGATTGCCAAAGCATTAGGTAACGTCTGCTTTTGCGAGGTTGAACAAAAGGGGGCTTGATAGATCACCCTGCAAAATTAAATTTGTCTCTCATATTGGGTCAGAGGATCGATGGTTATCTTTGATGATGAGTTCATTTAACTGCAATATGCTGTCTGTGATGATTGTCAGAGAGATATTTTCTCCGATCACTAGACTGGAGCTATGAAAAAAAAGGTGGCTCGAAAGAGTGCCAGCTTTTATATCCGAGAGGAAGGATCCAGAAAACTCTGGGCTAAGGCCCGACACACCCCCAAATATGATTGGGTAATCAAATAAATACGAGACGGAGCCTATTGGCTAAAAAGTAATTATACAAAATTTTCTGTTGGTCAATATTTTTTGAAGTTGGCGGACAGAGATAGAAGTGTTGTGAACTTTAACACACCAAAAACAAAGAATAAACAAGTCAGTTTAGGAAACCTACTTAACTATTTTAGTAGCCCATCTTCACACCAGAATGCATAATACAATTTATAGTAGAGACATCTGTTGACAACAGTCCAAACTCTTTGCACTAGTTGCTGCAAGTTTTAGATTGAAGATGGCATTCTCCAAGGCGCTTTATTTAAATGAACGGGGCGGGTGTACCTCCCGGGACAGACCTCCCCCTCCGAAAGTCCTTCCTAGCGGTGATAGTATGCATTTTAGCTTGTTAGAGAGAAAAAAGTTAATTTGGAATTTACAGGTTAGAAAATGTCTTGATGAAAGTTCATTTGTAGTAAATCGCGTCGAAAACTAGTCTTGAAGTCTTCTTTCAGTCGTACAAGTGCCGGATGTACAGTTCGGTTTTGACGGCAAGAGCAGCCGTCGCAGCCGATCTCCTGGAGGGGTCCCTCGGACCACCCAAGTACACCTAGATACGCCTCTCCAGCTACCATGAGAGGGGTGGCTATGGTAATGGTCGCCAGAGACCAGATATATAGACACTGCTCCAAGATGGGTAGGCGGTTGAGTTACCGCACCTCAGCCCTCACCGGAAAGGATGGTGCTCCAGCACGCCGTTATGAAGGAGACTGGGCCAGATCAGAGTGGGCCCTTACCCCACGCCAGCATCTCTCGCCAGATGTCGAGACACGGCCGTAGGTGACGGAGAGGGCACTGAAACAGTCAATTACTTGTCGACAGAGGTTGTTTTTATGGAGAGCGAAAGTTTGTTTATTTTTCTGCAGGTTTAGATGAGGCGGGCGGCACTGGGGATGCGTGTGAGATTGGCAGGATTAGTTTTGGGAGGCGGGGGAGAAAGGTAATGGCAGCCAGGCCATGGGAGAAAATAAAATTTACTAGAGGGGAAGGTTGTACAGGATCCTGGACATAAATATTACCCTTAGATGGATACGGGCGGGGCAGAAGGCCTCCCCACATGTCTTACAATTCATTTAACAAAAAAATTAAGTTACTGAACCAATTCGAAAGAAACATAGCTGATTTCTTACTGCCGTAACTGAGTGTCTTATGTTGCAAAAACAGGTTTAATCTGGGAGAGGTGGACTCTAAATATTCTCTCAGTGGCTGGGTTGCTCACCAAAACGGCGACCGGTGTTAAGAAATCCAAAATAATGCATGGCCCATGAAATCTGGGGCAAGCTTGCTTGCAGGTACGAAATTTTCAACCATGACCCGATCTCCGACCTTTAAATTGATGGGCCTCCGTCCATGATCATATATCTCTCTCTAACCTTTTCACGAGAAGCCTTAAGGTTACTTTTAGCCTCTTTCCACAGGTCTCTGATATTATCGGGATCTATTTTCTCCGCTAATATGTCATTGAGTGACCAAAGATTAGACTGTGGCGTGTTGGGAACAAATTTAAACATGAGAGTGAACTTGTGGGACTCATGCACGGCTGAATTTAAAATGCTGAGAAGTATTCCACCTGGAATGATCTTCATGATGAAAAGCTATCAAAGCAGATCGAAGATTACGATTGACTCGTTCAGCCAGAAATGGTTCAGTGTAATAAGCGGAAGTAGTTACATGGGATATAGACAGATCAAAACAACATAAGTTAGAGGTGAAAGCTTTTGCATCATCAGAAACTATACACTGATAGGGACCAAGAGAAACAAAGGTAGTATTACCTAATACAAGAAATGGTAGACTGAGCGGTAGCCAGCTTAGCCGGAAATAACCATGAAAATCTAGTGAAGCCATCTACACATACAAGAATAAATTTATTCCCATTCCCCTTCGATTGAGGGAAGGGTCCAACGTAGTCTATGTACAAGCGCTCCATGGGACGAGATGCCTGGACGATGACAATAGATCTAGCTTTGTCGACAATGTGGGCTTACTAAACAAGCAAGATTTACATGTTTGAACCATTTCTCTGATGTCGCCGTCCATACTCTTCCAAATAAACATCTCTCTGATTTTGTCCCTTGTTTTGAAGATGCCTAAATTCCCCCCTAATGGGCTTTCATGACAGTATTTGAAGATCATGGGCACAAGAACAGTTGGAACCACAACTTTCATCTTCTGATTGCGCCTCAAAGGGCAACACAAAACCCCGTTCCTCAACACATAAGCGACAGCATGTTCCCCAGAAGAAATGTTTCCATTATCGGAGCCAGCTCTGGATATTCTCGTTGATATTTCTCGATATCACGAAATAACATAGGGGCATAACCTACGATAGGGGCATCAGTCAAAATAACACTAATACTAGAAGGTATGGGCATGGGAAGAGAAGAACTATCTTCCTGTTCACTGGTCTCAACATCATTAGAAAACATGCGGCTTAGTCGGCTCCTTCGGACATACCGTCTATCGTAAGCCTACCCACACAAATCGCTGTCTTCATGCAGATTTTCACCACCATCCAGCACAAAAACAAGGCATTCTTACGACACTCGCCAAGAGGGCGAGACGAATTTATGAGCCATCAAATATCCAGGTGGAGATGGACACGCTCTAAGACACGATCAATGGTAATGGTTACAGCGATTTGAAGATTCATAGAGCCCTGCATCCCAGAGATACGAGATTAATATCAGTTGAATACTGTGTAGGAGGGATACTGACTGGTGGGTGATTGGGGATTTAAATGAGACTATGGAGTGGGTATACCCTATGTGGGAAACTGGGAGTGAAATTTCTAGATCCTAATAGGTAGGTAGGATATAGGGATATGCGCTCAGATGTCCTTCACTTAAATTGCTTTGGTATGCATAAGTTAGGACATTTATTTGGAAGGGTAATAGGGAAGTACATTCAGAGAAACGGGGTTGTCTAGGGAGCTGTGATAAGGGTACGGAGATCTGGAAGTCAAATAGGGATGACATAAAATGTTAGCGTTGAACTGTAGAAGTATTGTAAAGAAAGGTATAGATTTAAGTAATTTAATAGATGTATATTTATCAGATATTGTAATAGGAGTTGAATCATGGCTGAGAAATGACAAAATGGATGCAGAAATGTTCTCACGGAACTGGAGGATGTATCGTAGAGACAGGAGAGGAACAGTGTGAGGGAGAGTATTCATTCTGGTGAAAGAAGAATTTGCATGGTACGAAAAAGTTAAAGATGAGAAACATTAAATTCTAGGTCTAAGGCTCATTTCTAAAGACAATAGGCAACTTAATGTCTTTGGAGGGGAAAGGGTAGCGCTGACACGAATTCAGAATTATTTGGTAAGATAATCAGATAAGTGGGGAACGACATGGAAAGTAATGTGATTGGAGTGGGAGATCTGAATTTACCAAATGTCAATTGGGAAGGAAATGCGAACGACAGGAAGCATGACCAACAAATGGCAAATAACTTAATATGGGAAGGACAGTGGATTCAGAAAGTGATGGAACCAACCAGAGGGAAAAATATACTGGATATGGTGCTGGTAAAACCAGATGAGCTCTATAGAGGTACCGAAGTAATAGATGGCATTAGTGATCATGAAGCTGTTTTTGTCGTAGTTAAAAATTATTGTGATAGAAAGGAAGGTCTTAAACGTAGGACTATTAGGCAGTACCATATGGCTGATAAAGCAGGCATGAGGCAGCTTTAATAAGAAACTATGATCGGTGGAAAACGATAATAAAAATTTAAACAGACTCTGGGATGGATTTAAAGCAATTGTTGAGGAATGTGAAAACAGCTTTGTACCTTTAAAGGTGGTAAGGAATGGTAAAGATCCACTATATTATAACAGGGAAGTAAAGAGACTAAGAAGAAGTTGCAGATTGGAAAGTAATAGAGTTTAACATGGCGGTAAATGTAAGGAGAAATTGAAGGAACTTGCTAGGAAATTAAATTTTGTTAAGGAAGTCAGTTAAGGATAACATGATGGCAAGCATAATTGGCAATCATACAAATATTAGTGAAAATGGAAGGGTATGTATAGGTATTTTAACCTCTTCAATCCCGGACTGAATACTCCGGAAACAGAATTTTTATACATGCCATTTCTGAGAATATGGGTCACTAGTAAGCAAACCATGCAATAAAATTTTTCTTCGTAACGTGCCCAAAGGGCATAACTGAGGGTCCTCATATGTGGACCTCAGGTCTTTGTTAACACATTATGGATTACACTTCTCTTCATTTAGCAGATGGGGTTATTGGAAACAATATGCGTTTTTACTCCAATTATGTACTTTAATTACTTAAAAAACCCAAAACCTATTTTAAAACACTCTCATAACATGGAAACTGTGTATTACTAACGTAAAATAACCAAAACCTATTCTAAAACACTCTCATCATAATATAGGAACTCTATGCATACATAGAAACTAAATATACACATAATTGAACAATTTCTCACTACATAAGTCATTCTACTCATTACTTGGTGTGATAATGCCAAAAGCAGTTGTTTTTTTAGAGCGCAAAGGTACATACCACATTTTGTACAGACTACCCTCGTTTTGGAACGACATCCAGGCCTTCTGCATTTCGAGGCATTCTTTGCATCAACAAATTTTGGTAAGTGGCCTATATTGTCAAAACGAACCTCTGGAATGGGTTGGCTCTGAACTCTTCGTACTTTCACCGTTCCTTGTTTGTCCATGTCATCCTCGGAGTCATCATCTTCGTCAACAGGGTTGGTGGATGCTGAGGGAGGCCGTCCTCGTTTCCTAATGTTTATGTAACCAATGTCCTTAAAATTTATCAATGCCTTTCCTACGTGCATTTTGTAATCCATTAATGAGAGTCGTTTTTGTCTAATAATACCACTACCTGCACACCATCTGTGATACATTATCCAACAATTAACAATTATAAGATCAACAAAGTGGTTAAACATACGCACTGGAAATTTGTTGGTACGAATGTAACACCTATAGTATGACATGAATCTATCACAAAGGTCTACTCCACCCATTTTTTCATTGTAGTATTTAACAATCAATGGCTGAGGAATAACAACCTTTTTCTTTTCCTCCTTCGACCATCTTTTGCATGTTGTAGGTGGCTCACTGCCAACACATGAAGACAGAAGAAGAACACTTCTGTTGTCCTTCCACTTTACAATGCACATTTTTTCATCTTCCCTTACCCACTCCTCCCATTCTCCCCTTTTCAGTTCCTTATCGGTTTTCAGTTTTTGTGACACTGATCCCACCCTGTTTTTCATGACAGTCCCTGTTTGGTATATATTTCTCTGCAGTAGCATGTCTACTGATTTTACACTGGTAAAAAAACCTATCAGTGTAAACACAATGAGTTTTATCTTGTGGAATACTTTCTGTCAAAACCTTGACAATAGCACCGCCAAGACCATATTCTTTTTGGTTCTCAATCGATACTGTACCTGCCCCTGTGTAAAACATAAAATCTAAAACTAATCCATCTGGTGCTGCCAAAATGAAATTCTTCAATCCTAATGGGTTGGGTTTTGAAGGGACAAACTGCCTAAAGCCACACTTGCCTGAGAAAGGCACCATCTGTTCATCAAGTGATACATGCTTTGACCGTGGGAGAGATATGCATTTTTGTTTCACGCAGTCAAGAAATGGTTTCACCTTCCAGAGTGGTCCCTCATGTTCCCCTTGATTGTCAACAAAATGCATAAAATTCCTCAGTTCGAAAAAACGATCCCTGGACATACACTTAGAAATTATCGGCACCTCAGTATCACGTTGCCAGTACATTTTGGTTTGTGGATAACCCAGCACACCCATCATCACATGCACACCAGCCAAATGCATCATTTCTTCCTTAGTAGTATTTACGGATTTCAAGTCGCGCTTTTGAACTGAATAGAGGTTAGTTTGTTCCGCGTGTTGTTCCCAGAAACTAAGAGGTAGGTATTCCAAGAATGAATCTAAAATTCCCTTTTCATTGTCATAGTCTGTTAAAAATACTTCATCATTGCAGGGGTCCTGTAAAGTCATAGATTTCTTTCTCCATTTCATATCGCGGGTCTTAGTAGTTGAAGGTGTGAGCGCCTGAGATACCACCGATTCCATAGATCCGTTTCCTTCGTCTTCGTTGTTGCCAAGCACATCATTTTCTCTATTTAGGACATATTCATTTCCAAGACCTTCACCTTCATTTACATCATCGTCATTATCGTACACAGAAGATGAGTCAAAGTTAGTAACATCAGTAACTGAGAATTCGTCAAGCTCGCCCTCGGACAGATCCGCATCACTTTCATCCAGAAAAGCCCATATATCTCTTTCCTCAAGAAATCTTCCTTCTGTAAAATAAGGAATAAACATAAAGTAAGTTATTTTGCCATAAAACAACGTATTTCCTGCAGCATCATTCGGTAATTGTGATGCCATTACTTATCACTCCCATATCAAAACCTACAGAAAAAATAATACAACACTCAACTGAGGTCCACGTATGTGGACCATCACATTATGCGATAACTATCAGTACCACTTAACAATATTGATAAACTGAAATAATTTAGAGACTCTACAAATACTACACAACACTGAAAAAAATCAGCTTAGCAAGATTCTGAGTTATTTACTGGGAAATATATACTTACTTTCAGCATGATGGGAGGAAGCCATCTTCTCGCGCACCACTCTTTACATTTAAATCTACCATGACAGTTAGGAGTACCACAGCGTTCCTGAGGCAACAAGGTGAACTAAGAGGTCCACAGACGAGGATTGCGGTCGCTACGCAACAAATTCCACATTAAAACACTTGGTTCTACGGGCTGACAAAGAGCAGCCACTCGGGTCTGCTCGGGAGAGCAGTCAGCCCAGTCACTCGGGTCAGCTCGGGTCCTTCCGTGTATGCCCGGACCACCGCCGTCTCGATCCTCCTATAAGAGGATTAGAAGGATCGAGACGGCGGTGGCCCGGACACATGCTTCGCATCTCCCTCATCAGAAGCGTAAGAGTTAATTCTTTGGTGATTTGTGATGTCTCGGTTTTAAAACGTGGTAATTGTTGGATTCCTTTTTGAATAGTTGACATGCGTCTCTCGTATGTTTTCAGTACTGTTGTTGAATAATATGCGTTTAAGCTCTACTGTAAAGAGATAGTACTTAAAGTGGCTCATTAATTAACAAGCATTTGGCCTGTTCTTTTGTGTTCGTCCGGACTCACATATACGGACACTCACTGTCCCCAGTCAGTCATCTTCCTCATGAGAAGCATGATAGATATTTCTTTTGGTGATATGTGCTGGACGTCTCAGTTTTAAAGCGTGACAATTGTCGGATTCTTTTTGCAATATTTGTTATGCATCTCTAATTCTGTGATGTTTTCAGTACTGTTATTGATTGTATTCTATTGCAAAGAGATAGCAGTTAAAGTGGCCTAACCTGTCATATCTATATTTCGGCTAGTAACTTCCACGTTGGATAAGTTTACCTGCAGTGTATGCAACACGTCATTTAATTATAGGAAAAATTTAAATAATCATGTAAAAGTTAAACATTCAAATACTAATTCACAATTTGTATGTGATTTGTGCACTTTCAGCACTAACACGAAGTTCAATTTAATGCGTCATAAAAGTGCGAAACACAGGCCCACTACAAGACCTTCCAGTGAAGTGTATTCGGAGGTGAAGTGCCCGCTTTGTTTAGAGAAACGAGCAACAAAATCTGATATGGTTAAACATTTTGAAAATGAGCATGGAATTCCAATCAAAAATGAAACTTTAGAATTTTCGAGTGGTGAGGAATTCTATAACTGGAAGCGCACAATAGAAAAGAACCAGGTTTGTGAATTCGTTACATAGCGTTCGAAATATGTACGAAAAGTGGACGATGCCACTAAAATGACCTTCAGATGCCACAGGGATGGGGAATTTAAGCCAAGAGGAGAACACATGCGACACCAAAAGGTACTTGGTTCGAACAAAATAAGTGGACACTGCCCAGCCAAGATTGACGTTACTTTCCATTCATCTGGAGAAGTCACTGTAAACTTCTGTTCTTCACATGTTGGTCACCGTGAAGAATTAGGTCGTCTGAGACTAACGCAATCTGAAAGAGATGACATTGCTAGAAAAATCGCCATGAAAATTCCTTTCGATTGCATCTTGGATGACGTAAGATTTTCTCTCGGCGAATCAGACATAGAGCGTCTACATCTTCTTACAAGGAAGGATCTTCTGAATATAGAACACACGTACAATTTAAAATCTGAAGCTGTACGGCACAATAATGACTATACCAGCGTCGAATCATGGGTTCGTGAAATGCAAGATCGTGGCGATTTAGTGCGTTTTTTATAAAGCTCAAGGTATATCTTCGGTGACATTTCCGCAATTGAATGAAGAAGATTTCGTCCTCGTTATCATGAATGAGGCGCAAAAGGAAACACTCGAACGATACGGAACTAATTACATTTGTCTCGATAGTACACATGGTCTAAATAAGTATGGTTTTGAGCTGACGACCCTCCTAACTGTTGACGATAAATATCAATGTTTTCCATGTGCGTTTATGTTTACAAATAGGTCTGATACAACAGTTATGGAAGTATTCTTGTCCCAAATTAGGGACGCTCTGTCAGTAGCACTGCAACCCAAGGTATTCATGTCGGACATGGCAGACACATTTTACAATGCCTGGTTAAGAATAATGATGCCAGCTAAATTCCGGCTGTTTTGCACATGGCATGTCGATCGGGCATGGAGGAAAAACCTCTGTAAAATCAAAGGTCGCGAAAAACAAGCGGAAGTATATAAACAGTTAAGAGTCTTGTTGGAAGAAAGGGACGAAACTGCTTTTTCAAGAATGTTGGATCAAGAAGTCCATGACCTAAAAAGTGACCCTGACACACGGGAATTCGGAGTGTATTTTGAAGCCAATTACAAACACTGTATTGCTAGTTGGGCCTATTGCTATCGCCTGCATGCTGGTTTAAACACGAACATGCATCTTGAGCGGATGCATGGGGTCATAAAGCATATATATATGGGAGGCAAAAAACCCAACAGATTAGACATAGCCATTCATACTCTGATGCGGTTCGTCCGAGACAAATTGTACGATCGCCTGATTTTCCTAAATAAAGGAAAACTGACAAACAAGCTGTCATTCATTAGACAGAGACACGCGAAATCATTGTCTCTGACATCAGACGGAATCACTAATGAAGGAGACGTGTGGAGAGTTCCTTCAGAGAAGAGGAATGAATTCTATGATGTAAGAAAAACGGATGAAAAAGACTGCAATTGCGAGTTACGGTGCACAGAATGCAAAATCTGCATTCATGCTTACACTTGCACCTGCCACGATTCCTCTATCAAATTCAAGATGTGCAAACATATTCATTTAATAGGGATTTAATAGGGATTGCACTGTTGGATGCGCTTGAGAACGGTTGGCTGTTGAGAGAGCTCTTGCATTATTGTAGTGATAAAGTAGTGAAAACCTATTGAAATAGCTTAATTTTGTGTATATCTGATTCATTTAGTGCTGTTTATATAGCGGTGTTTAGTGCTTGTTGGTAGAAATTGGGAGTAGTAATAATTATTTAAATTTTGTAACAAGTAATTCAGTTGGTCTTCAGTAAATTACGTTTTCTAGGTTAAGTAGGCTAGCTAGGTGCAACTTGTTTCGAATTTAGGTTTAGGTAATACTTTAGGTAACAATATTAACTTGAAAAATATTTGTAAATACCGGTATCTGTAGGTTCGTTGGTTGTACTTACAAAGGCAGATTATCATAAGGAATAGTACAGTAACTTCTGCAGCAACTTCTCCGGTATTTCGTGTAGATCCTACGTTCAAACTATCGCGAAAGTAATAATTTACTACATTAAAAAACACGATTCGCCTGTAAACTTCCATTTAAAAAGAAGTTAAAGAGATTGCACGGTAATAGTTAACAGTCGTATTGTTATTGATTATTGTCGCTCCTCATATTCAAATATTGCATTGTTGGCTACAGTCGTGAACAATGGGTGTAGTGTAGTCAAGTAAATATAAATAAAAATCAGCTGACCTTGTATTCCATTCATTTGTACTTCTGAGTAAGTAGTTAGTATCCGTAATTTATATTTCGCTCCCTTGATCTTTCAGTATTTATGAGCGGTTAGCTAATAATAATAAAGTTCATATATCCCAGTAATTGCAGTTCAAGTCCCTGGAGTAAATAGTAGTAGTAGTTTTGACAGAAATATTTGAGAAATTATTGTAGACAACGTCGTATTTTTCAGTAGGCCTAATTAAGGACACTTTTTTTTTCTCCGTCCCGTGGAGTAGGGAAAATAATAGTAATCCACCAGCTGTAATAATCACATAACCACATTTCAGTAGAATTGTAGTGAAGATAAGGTATAATATATTGGATAGTATTAGATAGTATCCAGTTATATTCGTGTTTTTCTTCGTGTACGGCAATCCTTTTGATACTTAAGCATTTAACCAAACGCAGTATAGTGTAGTGTAGATACATTGTAGTATAGATACAGTATGGTACCGTACATTTAGATAGTGCCGTATCTTGCTTGCTATATTCGTGTGTATCTATTAGACCCTAATACTAATAATAACTTGTCTAAGCATTTAGCTTCGTTGGTAATCTTTGAGTACAGTAGTTCTTGCAAATTTCATTTCTGTTGTGCTTAGTAGTGACATACGGTACGGTACCGGTATCGTAATTAGGATACGTCTGAAAGTAGCTTAAAAATTACTGTAGTGTACTGTACAGTAGTATACGAGTAATATCCTATTAGAATTTAGTGTGCTTATTTTATTATTGTAAAATATTTGTGTAGTACTGGTGTAGTAGAGGTCTCCGTAGAAACTCTTACTAAAATATTGTTGAAATTAGGATAGGCTTAATTGCAGTTTGGAATTGTGTAGTTCTTGTGTATTACTTTCGATATTCAGTAATTAACAGCAGTTTTTATCCTGTTAGGGGTTGTAGGATTAAAAAAAATAGAGCACGACTAAGTAGTATTGTAGTGTAGTCGTATATTAATTACCTTATTGTTGTGTACTATCCCAGACAATATATCCCTCCATTCATTTATTTTTTTAATTTATAATTTTTCTCCCGTAAAGAATGGCTAAGGAGCGCGAGTGTACTTATTGTGGGTGTGGTGAGGCATTGAGGGGTATGAGGGAGGAGTTGGAAAGTTTGAGGGAGATAATTAGGATTCTCACAGAAGACAGGAAGGAAGATAGGACTCCCTCAAACAATGTACAGGTTACAGTAGGTATACAAGAGGGAGGGGAAGGAAAGGGAGGAGTTGTAGAAGACAGGTGGTCTAACGTTCTAAGGGGAAGGAGATTGCAGGCCAAGGGCTCTATTCAGGATCAGAATTCAGGACAGGTGTCTGTGCGAAATCGGTACGAGTCACTCCAGGTAGAACAACAGAGGGAAGATGAGAGACAGGGAACTGTTGCTGAGATGCATGGAAGTAGGAGGAAGGGAAAAGGTAGGAAAGGGAAATGTAGAGTAGAGGATAGGAAAAGACAGGTGGAACAGGGTCATGGGAAGGAGAAAAGGAAGGAGGAAGTAGCTTCTGCAGCTATCAGGAAAGATAGGGCTGACCAGGAGGGGAGGGGATCAAATGAGGTGGGTAGGGTTGAGGCTCTGGTCATGGGGGATTCCATCGTTAGACACGTGGGGAAAGTGTGTGGAGGAAAGGGAACCAGGGTAGAATGTTATCCAGGAATTAGGTTGAGGCAGATGTTGAGGAAAGTAGAAGAGAGGGAGGAGGGGAAGGAGAAGGTGGTAGTGTTTCACGTTGGTACCAACAACGTAAGGCAAGCTGATATAAGTACCAACATAGTTGGAGATGTGTGGGATCTGGTAAATGCAGCACGGGTGAAGTTTAAGAAAGCGGAGATTGTTATTAGTGGAATACTGTTTAGGAGGGATACTGACTGGAGGGTGATTGGGGATTTAAATGAGACTATGGAGTGGGTATGTGGGAAACTGGGAGTGAAATTTCTAGATCCTAATGGGTGGGTAGGAGATAGGGATCTGCGCTCGGATGGCCTTCATTTAAACCGCAGTGGTACGTATAAGTTAGGAAATTTGTTTGGAAGGGTAATAGGGAGGTACATTCAGGGAAACGGGATGGCCTAGGGAGCGGTGATAAGGGAACAGGGAACTGGGAATCAAGTAAGGATGACATAAAATTGTTAGTGCTGAACTGTAGAAGTATTGTAAAGAAAGGAATAGAATTAAGTAATTTAATAGATATATATTTACCAGATATTGTAATAGGAGTTGAATCATGGCTGAGAAATGATATAATGGATGCAGAAATTTTCTCACGGCACTGGAGTGTGTATCGTAGAGATAGGATAGGAAAGGTGGGAGGGGGAGTTTTCATTCTGGTGAAAGAAGAATTTGTAAGCTACGAAAAAGTTAAAGATGAGACACATGAAATTCTAGGTGTAAGGCTCATTTCTAAAGATAATAGGCAACTTGATATATTTGGAGTGTACAGATCGGGAAAGGGTAGCACTGATGCGGATTCGGAATTATTTGATAGGATAGTCAGCTATGTTGGAAACGACATGGAAAGAAATGTGATTGTAGCGGGAGATCTGAATTTGCCAGATGTCAATTGGGAAGGAAATGCGAACGACAGGAAGCATGACCAACAAATGGCAAATAAATTAATATGGGAAGGAGAGCTGATTCAGAAAGTGATGGAACCAACCAGAGGGAAAAATATCCTGGATGTGGTACTGATAAAACCAAATGAGCTCTATAGGGAAACTGAAGTAATAGATGGTATTAGTGATCATGAAGCTGTTTTTGTGGTAGTTAAAAATAAATGCGATAGAAAGGAAGGTCTTAAAAGTAGGACTGTTAGGCAGTACCATATGGCTGATAAAGCAGGTATGAGGCAGTTTCTAAAAAGTAACTATGATCGGTGGAAAATGGTAAATAAAAATGTAAACAGACTCTGGGATGGGTTTAAAGAAATTGTTAAGGAATGCGAAAACAGGTTTGTACCTTTAAGGGTGGTAAGGAATGGTAAAGACCCACCTTATTATAATAGAGAAATAAAGAGACTAAGAAGGAGGTGCAGACTGGAAAGAAATAGAGTTAGAAATGGCTGTGGAAGTAAGGAGAAATTGAAGGAACTTACTAAAAAATTGAATCTAGCAAAGAAGGCAGCTAAGGATAACATGATGGCAAGCATAATTGGCAGTCATACAAATTTTAGTGAAAAATGGAAGGGTATGTATAGGTATTTTAAGGCAGAAACAGGTTCCAAGAAGGACATTCCAGGAATAATTAATGAACAAGGGGAGTGTGTATGTGAGGATCTTCAAAAGGCAGAAGTATTCAGTCAGCAGTATGTAAAGATTGTTGGTTACAAGGATAATGTCGAGATAGAGGAAGAGACTAAGGCCAAAGAAGTAATACAATTTACATATGATAACAATGACATTTACAATAAGATACAAAAGTTGAAAACTAGAAAAGCGGCTGGAATTGATCAGATTTCTGGGGATATACTAAAGACAATGGGTTGGAATGTAGTACCATATCTGAAGTACTTATTTGATTATTGTTTGGTCGAAGGAGCTATACCAGATGAATGGAGAGTTGCTATAGTAGCCCCTGTGTATAAAGGAAAGGGTGATAGACATAAAGCTGAAAATTACAGGCCAGTAAGTTTGACATGCATTGTATGTAAGCTTTGGGAAGGCATTCTTTCTGATTATATTAGACATGTTTGTGAAATTAATAACTGGTTCGATAGAAGGCAATTCGGTTTTAGGAAAGGTTATTCCACTGAAGCTCAACTTGTAGGATTCCAGCAAGATATAGCAGATATCTTGGATTCTGGAGGTCAAATGGACTGTATCGCGATTGACATGTCTAAAGCATTTGATAGGGTGGATCATGGGAGACTACTGGCAAAAATGAGTGCAATTGGACTAGACAAAATAGTGACTGAATGGGTTGCTATATTTCTAGAAAATAGATCTCAGAGAGTTAGAGTAGGTGAAGCTTTGTCTGACCCTGTAATAGTTGAGAGGGGAGTTCCTCAGGGCAGTGTTATCGGACCTTTATGTTTTCTTATATATATCAATGATATGAGTAAAGGAGTGGAATCGGAGGTAAGGCTTTTTGCGGATGATGTTATTCTCTATAGAGTGATAAATAAGTTACAAGATTGTGAGCAACTGCAACGTGACCTCGAAAATGTTGTGAGATGGACGGCAGGCAATGGTATGTTGATAAATGGGGCTAAAAGTCAGGTTGTGAGTTTCACAAATAGGAAAAGTCCTCTCAGTTTTAATTACTGCGTTGATGGGGTGAAAGTTCCTTTTGGGGATCATTGTAAGTATCTAGGTGTTAATATAAGGAAAGATCTTCACTGGGGTAATCACATAAATGGGATTGTAAATAAAGGGTACCGATCTCTACACATGGTTATGAGGGTGTTTAGGGGTTGTAGTAAGGATGTAAAGGAGAGTGCATATAAGTCTCTGGTAAGACCCCAACTAGAGTATGGTTCCAGTGTATGGGACCCTCACCAGGATTACCTGATTCAAGAACTGGAAAAAATCCAAAGAAAAGCAGCTCGATTTGTTCTGGGTGATTTCCGACAAAAGAGTAGCGTTACAAAAATGTTGCAATGTTTGGGTTGGGAAGAATTGAGAGAAAGAAGAACAGCTGCTCGACTAAGTGGTATGTTCCGAGCTGTCAGCGGAGAGATGGCGTGGAATGACATTAGTAGACGAATAGGTTTGAATGGCGTTTATAAAAGTAGGAAAGATCACGATATGAAGATAAAGTTGGAATTCAAGAGGACAAACTGGGGCAAATATTCATTTATAGGAAGGGGAGTTAGGGATTGGAATAACTTACCAAGGGAGATGTTCAATAAATTTCCAATTTCTTTGAAATCATTTCGGAAAAGGCTAGGAAAGCAACAGATAGGGAATCTGCCACCTGGGCGACTGCCCTAAATGCAGATCAGTATTGATTGATTGAAATAGATATACAGATAATTACAGGAACGATGGCACAGAAAATGTTCTTCTAATTCAAGAAGACCCAACATGCGAAGAAAAAGAAACTATCCTAAATCAATTAAGGAATCCACTGAAAAGAAAAACAAACGAGAACATTGAACAATACAGGTCAGTGCTTAGGGGAAAGTTTGAAAAAAATTCTTGCAGCAATAGAATCGACAGAAGACGCTGAAATAGTTGAAGAACATCTTAAACCCATTATTCCAACTATTCAGGCTCGAAAAACTACAATTTTTGAGACACCTATTCCACCTAAAAACTTAAAAACAAAGTTCGAGCTTCAAAAAAAGATTGTTTTGCACTAAGAAGCCACATGTTAAGACATCCATGTCCTTGTCGAGGCCAACCGATAATGAGCAAGAGGTAATTGCTGCGAATTTGCTGTTGCGCTAAGGACTTGTAAATTTGTGTAAACTATGTGTACATACAGTTGATTGGCTTAAGTTAACATTCACCATTATAGTAATCGTAAAGCGTGTGTAACTCTAGCACCTGTGAATATGTGTAAATTCTGTATAGTATCATTTACCGATAGACCTATTTAAAAATGTGACATTTTGTGAAAAACACGAGTGTTGAAAACCATGTGTATAAACAGTTATACGGTTTCATCATGTAACTGTGAAAGAGCCTGAAGTCTCTGCTGGAGATGAAAATATTAGGTTTGGTAAGTTTTACACTGTATAAAGTGCATGCTTTAATATAACATATTTATCTACGTACCGTACCGATAAGTTGTCCGGCTCCATGGCTAAATGGCTAACGTGCTGGCCTTTAGTCACAGGAGTCTCGAGTTCGATTCCCGGCAGGGTCGGAAATTTTAACCATAATTGGTTAATTTCGCTGGCACGGGGACTGACTGCATGTGTCGTCTTTATCGTCATTTCATCATCATCACAACACGTAGGTCACCTACGGGCGTCAAATCGAAAGACCTGCATCTGGCGAGCCGAACTTGTCCTCGGACACTCCCGGCACTAAAAGCTACACGCCATTTAATTTTAACCGATGCCTACTTTATATGTAAAAAGACTGAAGTCTCTACCGGCAGAAATATTTTATTGTTTCATATAAAGTGCCTGCTTTATTATAATATACTGTATTTTATTATGCTCTTGTATTATTATGTAAGCATGTTGGGTATGAAAACAAGAATACTTCCTTTATTGTCGCGGTCGAGAGAATGTTTCGGGAGGGAGCCGCTAGCAGCTGAAAAAGCGAACTGAGTGAGAACGAACATAGTCGGGCGAGCTGACCCGAGTGACTGGGCTGACTGCTCTCCCGAGCAGACCCGAATGGCTGCTCTTTGTCAGCCCCTAGAACCAAGTGTTCTATATTGTCAATACCAATGTTGCTGAACTCGATCGTTTACCCAGTGACTTTTATATCTACACTGCGGAAATTTTTGCTATTCGTCAAGCTCTCATGTACATTAAGCATCATTCTATACCTAAAGCAGCTATTTATACGGATTCTCTCAGTGCCGTTCAGTCGCTCATGTCCTCTCATCTTTATTTTAACTGGTATTTGTATCATGTTAAAAGACTAATTTATTCCTTGCATCAATCTGGAGTGCTTCTCACTTTTGTACGGATCCCTAGTCATATAGGTATCTTCATATAGGTATCTATGAATGAAGAGGCGGATTTATTCGCTAAGCGAGCTGCTCGTGATGGAAAATCCCTACTTAAACTTGCAGTTCCTCTACCCGATTTTTACCCTGTTCTTAAACATTCCGCTTATCGTCAGTGGCAAGAAGATTGGACTCGATCGGCTTCTTATAAAGGTCGCTATTATTACAATATTCAGCCTTGTATTCCTCCCTATCCTTGGTATTTGAAGGGTAACTATTCTCGCCGTTACATTACCAACATTATTCGTCTTCGCTTTAATCATGCCCTTACTCCTCTGTATAAACATCGTTTTAACCTCTCGCCCACTCCTCCTGTCTATGTGGAACTCCGAGTGCTGATGTAAATCATTTATTATTATTATTCCAATGCCTTGTGTATGATTCTTTTCGTCCGGCTTTTATTTCTCCTCTTATCAGTCTTCAGAAAGCTCTCCCCACCAATGTCTCCTGTTTGCTTACCGATATGTCTCCTGCTATTATACATGCTATCAATCAATATTTGGATGACTCTCATATTCATTTTTTGTAAATTACTGTCTTTTTATTGTTCGCACGGTTACATACTCCTACTTCCATTGTTTTTTACTTCTACGCACTTCCTTTGTTCTGTGGTGCTACTTAAGATGTGTACGTAGACATGATGCTCAACTTTGTTCTTGTGACCTTCGCAGTGAGACTCATTGCGTGTGACCTTTGTAGTGTGAATAATTGCGTGTGATTTCGCATTATAAGTGTAATATCACGATAATAAGTGTAGTGGCTGGGTGAAATAATAGAGCCCATAACCTCTCCAACAACAACCGTGTAGCTTGCGTTATAACTCAAGGCTTGAAATGGAGGGCCGTGCTGGCTGTGAAACTGGTTCTTGATCGGGCTTGGGTA
The DNA here is from genome assembly GCF_040414725.1 of Anabrus simplex. NCBI lineage: Eukaryota > Metazoa > Arthropoda > Insecta > Orthoptera > Tettigoniidae > Anabrus > Anabrus simplex. The sequence continues at coordinate 83,872,692 of NC_090275.1, forward strand.
AAGCAATATTTTGTAACTAGGGGCGCACTTTTAAGACATAAAAGTGTGCAGGCGGGCTCTTTCAGTATAGTCACATGGTTGTCGAGAAGCATTTTAGTGATACCGGTATACGTACTTTCAGGTGATACTGTGGGTGATTAGTATGTTAGAGAATGAAATTAATAACTGTACTTACGGAAGTGGGGGGTATTATTGCTTCACCTCCGTAGGCTTAACCACAAAGTGTCCTACACGTGACCCCCAGGGTAATCAGAAAGCAATAACTGTGGCTCCTGGACTTATCTTCTTAAATGTCTCCCAGCAATAGCAAGATTATAACGGATACAGCTTTTCTTAGAGCAACCACACAAGAAACATTCCAGCTTAACGTAGAAAGCATCAGCAGAGCAAAATGTAACTATCTATCCATCCAAAGTTCTCCTGGATAATAACATAGATATTCTAGCTATAAAGGAAACCCATACAGCCAATGAAGAAGAGGTTCGTAAAAGGCGGCGCATTAATGATTACACAGTTCTTGGTGCAACGTATCACAGTACACGTGGTATAGCTACTTACGTCCGCAATAATATCCAAGATGCCTCACTGCTCTTTCACACTGTAGGCGAAGACATCCATTGTGTTGTTGTGCGAGTGGCAGATGTTACTATTATTAACATTTATAAAAACCCAAACGCACAAGTACTGTTCTACCTTCTGCTCAACACCCTGCAGGCGACTTCAACAGCCATCACGAACTATGGAAGTACTCGAATAACAATGAATTTGGAACAAAACTCGTAGAATGGACAGAAATGAACAATCTCCATCTGATTTTCGACTCAAAAAATTTGGTTCTTTCCGATGAGCTGCATGGAATACGGAGATTCCAATCCTGACCTATGTTTTGTTAGCTGCAATGAGGGAGGACATTCCTTACATACAGGTCGTAAAGTGTTACGACATTTTCCACACGGTCAACATCGCCCCATTATAGTGGATATTGATATCAACACTCCTGTTGTACGGTCAATGCCACATGCTCGGCAGAACTTCAAAAAAGCAAACTGGTCAACATTCACAACTGAACTGGATAAATGCATTCGGTGGATTCCTCCCAAGCACAACAATTACAAGCGTTCGTAGGTGCAGTTATGATGGCGGCTAAGAAGAGTATGCCTAGAGGCCATAGAAAATAATATTAATACAGCCCTGGTTGGAATGTTGAGACTGATGCACTCTATAATGAATATCTGCAGAGAGATGATGAAGACATTGCTGATGAACTTCTCTCGAGCATGGATACTACCCAGAGAGGACGGTGGATAGAAACAGTAGAAAATATCGACGTAATTCATTCTAGAAGAAGAGATTGGGGGTTCCTCAGAAAACTTGAAAGAAGCACAACTTTGGTGAAGCAACAACCTGAAGTTACTCCGGATGAAGTAGCATCTTACATCGTCACAAATTCCCAAACATCAGATAAGAAACATACCAAATACATACGGCGTCAGCTCCAAACTCTGAAATCAAAACACCACCCACAACAAGGTATTCAAAACCGTTTGCAGTGTAAGACATCAATGTTGCTCCCAAAGACGTTAAACAAATAAAGCTCCAGGTTTTGATGGCATTCATCCAAAATTGATCATTCATTTAGGGAAGACTGCGATAATTTGGCTGGCGAGGTTTTATAACGACCTTCTACGGAACGGACAACTCCCGACAGAATTCAAACTAACGAAAATGATTCCCACCTTGAAACCAAATAAGCCTCCCAATGAACTGAGCAGTTATAGATCAATTTCCTTCCTAGTTGCTGTCATCACCTTATTGAGAGACTAATCTACAACAGAATCAGCGCAAACGATTTTTCAGTATATTTCAGTTGATCAAACCGGAATCAGCCCAAATCGTAACTGCTGCGATCAAGTCATTTCACTGCCATCCCGCATCAAAGCAGGTTTCCAGAAACAACTCAGGACCTCAGCCGCACTCATTGATCTTACAGCAGCATGGACGGAAGGATTAATTCACAAGTTTCTCCGAATTGTACCATGTAGAACTATCCAGTAGTAGTAGTAGTAGTAGTAGTAGTAGTAGTAGTATTTATTGAACATAATAGGCTTTCGCCCAGTTAAAATGTTCCCCTATTCCAAATTCAAAATAACCGCAGAAATCAACATAATGCACACAAATAAAATCAAACTAAATGTACTAATTGGCCTCACACACATGGGCGGATAGCCTGCTTCACATGACGGACGCCACTCATATATTTGCAGATTACAAACGATTAAAATAATCTAAATAAATTCTGAGATACTAAATCTACTATGTGGCCTCTCACATTGGCGGACAACCAGTCCACTTGCAAGACGCCACCCCTACGTCTACACTACCGTAATTCTATTCTAAATCAGACCGGCCGTGTAATCCCACCCTCTTGAGGAACAAGCCATGTCTCGTGGGGCCAACACTGTGACCTCACAGACCCTTACAGCTGACAATGCTAATTCTTCACCACTCCATTAATTCTTCTGCCGAGACAGATGCCGCGGCTTGTCTTTCACTGCCACATTGACAGCTCACTTCCTACCACCTAATCTATTCATACGAAAGCTCTACCACTACCTTCTTGGGATAGGGCAGGTCTATCCCTCCCTCTTCCAGCTACGCCCTACACTCTACCATCTCACATCTTACCTCTTACTATTCATATAATTCCATTATACATATACCTTCACAATATAGTATATCACTACTAAAAGAAAGTCTAGCAACCTGTCTCTCCTTTCCTGATTGAATCAGCAAGACCTAGCTCCTTATATTCCTTACTCACTGGTCACGCGTCCGAGCAGCTCAGCACTTGTCCTTGACTACTATTATTTCTCGACAAGGCTGTTCCCCTTTGACGTGACCTATCCCACTATGCCATGACTTTCTGATTCAATCTTGTCCTTCCTACAGTCTGCTGAGGTCGTGCCTTCATTCCTCCTGAGTTTCACTTTACTGCCTTCTCAACTTAAGTTTCTGATTCATGTCCAATTTTCTCTCTCTCATTTAACAGCACCTAAATCTAGACGCCTTAACTTAAAATTTTAATTCATGACCAATTGTCTCTCTCTTATTTAACAGGACCTAGATCTATACACACATTTTTCTCTTAATATTTCCCAAATGATTTTACACTACCACATCATTCAATTTTTTACACATCCTTTTACCGCACTTAAATACAGATCCATATTCCTTCCCCTAAACCTTCTTTAATGTCTCACCCGATATATTTTTGTTTATTTTGAATGAGCGGGGTTGACGTGTATCTCCAGGTACAGACATCCCCCCCCCCCAATGTCTTTCCTAGGGGCAACGCAGAAGAAATTTGAGAAAACTTTTCCAGTTGAAAACAAAGAAATTATAAGTCTTTTCCGGAAGTTGGTTTGTAGAAATTTTTGTAAATCCAGATTTAAAGCGTCCTTGTGTTCGTGGAAGTTAATTACATGCCGACAGGTTTGACGGCAAGACCTGCCGCCGCTGCCGATACCCAGGTGAGATCGCCCGGACCCCCCAGTACACTCAGATACACCTCTCCCGCTACTATGGGAGGGGTAGTCGTGGAGATGGTCGCCGCGGATTAGATGTATATGTGCAGTCCCCAAATGTGTTGGCGGTAGGGTTACCGCACTTCAACCTTTGCCGGGAAGATGGACTCCGGCGCCGTTCAGAAGGAGGCCTCACTAGAGAGAACTGGGCCCGTTCTCCACTCCTGTATCTCTCGCTAGATGTTGCAGCAGGGCGGATAACGGCTGAGGGGTACTGAAACAGTAAGATCTTGGCGACAGAGGAGTGTTGTTGCTTGAAATTGGAGAGTATGATCTTTGTTTATGTGAGACAGAGGGGTGGGCGGCGTCGAAGGTGAGTGTGTGTTGAAAGTGCGGAGATGCAGGAGACGGGGGCTTGGTAATGGCCACCAGGAAATTGACCACAGGAAAAATCAGAGGGGAAGATCGTACATATCAGTTAATCTAGCAAACAAGCAGAAATCCTTAAATCTATTCTTATCAAAAAATGTAAAATGGAAACATAACCTTCGAATTCTGCCAAATGTAAATGGCTAAAGTAAACAACCATTAAATTACACAGGATTCACCTGAGAGCGGTGAATTCTAAAGATTCTCTCTGTGGCTAGATTGCTTACTAATAAGGTAACCGGTGTTAGGAAGTCCAGAACGAAACACGGCCCGTGGAATCTGCGGGCATGGTTGCCCGCACGAACAAAATTCCTAACCATGACTTGATCTCCGACTTTTAAATTGGTTGGCCCCCGTTCACTATCATATCTTTCCCTAACCTTTTCATGTGAATCTTTAAGATTGGCGTTAGCCTTCTTCCATAGATCTCTAATATTATCGGGATCTATTGTCTCTGGTAATATATCATTAAGTGACCAACGGTTAGAGAGCGGCGTGTTAGGAACAAATTTAAACATAAGAGAACGTGGAGTAAACTTATGGGACTCATGAACCGCCAAATATAAAGCAAAGGCCAACCGATCAGGGACGTATCCAACCTGGAATGATCTTCATGATGAAATGCGATTAGAGTGGATCTAATATTACGATTGATCCGCTCAGCCAGAGATGGTTGAGGATAATAAGCCGAAGTAGTTACATGTGATATAGACAGATCAAAACAGAATTTACGGAATAAGTTGTATGTGAATGCCTTGGTATTATCGGAAACTATATATTGACAGGGGGCAAAAGAGGCTAATATGGTATTCAAACAAGACATAGTAGACTGAGCGGTTGCCAGCTTAGTCAGAAATAACCAGGAAAATCTGGTGAAACCATCTACACACACTAGACTGAATTTATTGGCGTTCCCCTTTGATTGGTGGAAGGGTCCGACGTATTCTATATATAGGCGTTCCATGCGGCGCGACGCTTGATGAGATGATAATAGTCGTAGCTTAGTAGACAAGGTGGGCTTACTAAGCATGCAAGATTTACAAGTTTTTACCAATTCACAAATTTCGCCGTTCATGCCATTCCAAATAAACATCTCTCGGATCTTTTCCCGAGTTCTGAAGATGCCTTAATGCGCCCCTAATGGGGTCTCTTGATAGTACTTGAAGATCATAGGCACAAGCACAGCTGGAACCACCACTTTAATATTTTGGTCATGCCTCGACGGGCAACAGAAAACCCCGTTTCTCAATACATATGAGAAGACATGTTCCCCAGAAGAAAGGGTTTCAATAATAGGAACCATCAGAAGGTCTTCACGTTGATATTTTTCAATATCCCGAAACAACATAGGGGCATCAGTTAGAATAGCATTGGCGCCCGAAGGTATGGGCGTGGGAAGAGAAGAACTATATTCCTTTTTCGGTGGTCTCCACGTTATGAGAAGACATGCGGCTTAGTCCATCCGCAACAACATTTTCAGATCCTCTGATATAACTCACATCAAATTGGAAGGCAGAAATCCTGATGGCCCAACGGGCTGTACGACCACTACGATGCGGCCTAGCTAATACCCAATATAAGGCTTGGTTATCAGTTTCTAGGTCGAACTTAACATGTTGCAGATAGAATCGGAACTTCTCTAGTACAAATAAAACTGCCAAACCCTCAAGTTCATAGATGGAATATTTGGCCTCTTGAGCCGATAACGTCCTAGAAGCATAATCGATGGGTCGCCTTCCGAGTTCCGTTTCATGAAGAAGAACGGCAGCAACCGCCGACGATGAGGCGTCGGTTTGGACAATGAATTTCTTTGAAAAATCAGGCATAGCTAAGACTGGGGCGTTACAGAAAGCTAATTTCCGATCTTCAAAAGCGGCTTGTTGAGACGGCCCCCATTCGAATTTGACGCATTTCCTACGGAGTAAGTTCAAGGGCGCCGCTCTGTTGGCGAAGTTAGGAATAAATTTCCTGAAGAAAACTCACCATGCCCATGAACCTGGCAATACTTTTGATGTTCTAAGGAGGTTTGAAATCACGTATGGCCTGTGTTCTGGAATGATCAATGAAAACACCATCGGGTGACACAATGTACCCTAGGAACGACATGGAAGGTCTTCAAAGGTCTCAGAAAATACGATGACATAATCGATAGTAATACAAGTATTCAAATTTGATGTCGGAGAAGACCCTATCTAGCAGTCTAGTGAGAACAGCTGCCCCCATGGGAAGCACGAAAGGCACGCGGTTGTACTCATACAAGTTCCAATCCGTGACAAAAGCAGTTAGATGTTTCGATTCTTCAGCAAGAGGTATTTGGTTGTGCGCCTGATTAAGGTCTAGGGTGTTAAAGAACTTGGCTTCCCGAAACCATGAAAAACAAGAATGAAGATCAGGAAGGGCCCCAGATCGTAACACCACCTTACGATTAAAAGCCCTATAATCAATCACATGCCAGAAATCACCTTGGGGTTTCGGCAACAGAAATATGGGCGATGAATACGCCGATTTAGAAGGTCGAATAATACCATCTTTTAACATTGATCGATGATCTCTTTAAGAGCCTTCATTTTAGGAGGAGACAGCCTATAAGGCGGAAATCTAACGGGAATCGAAACCGTAACCTCAATCTCGTATTCGATAAGGTCGGTAACACCAAGAGTATCAGAAAATACATCAGGAATTGACTGACGCAATTTACGAATACTTTCAACCTGCTCCTCGGGTAGATGTCTAAGGTCTAACAACATCTCATCCTGAGTAGGCGAAACAGATGAACATGATACAGAATTTCACTTTAGCAAAATAATTTTACAATTATTAGCAAATTTGATGGTGCACGACTTGCTCTGAATGTCGAGCACCAGACCAGTAGAAGACATGAAATCAGCACCCAATATTACAGGGCAAGGCAAGTGTTTAGCCACAAACAATTTTATTTTCCAGGTGAAATTAGAAATACGAATTTTAGCAAAGATGCAACCCAGAATTTCTAATGGAGACGAGTTAGCCGAAACGCATTGGAGAGAAGATGAACGATAGTCAGGAAACTTACAAACGGTCTTTAATTTGGAGTACCATTCAGCCGAAATTATAGAACACACGCTCCGTGTGTCTAATAGGGCAGTGACGGGTTCACTATTCACTTCAATTTTAAGAAATGGTACAAGCGCGGGGGTATCCACTGCAATTCTGAGGCATTCTTTAGTGCCTTCAAATGATAGAGAACTTTTACCCTTACCAGAGATTTCGGTGGGTTTAGCAGGGGCTGAGCCTTGGGAAGATGAACATGCCGACTCAGCCGCTGACACTAGTCACTTTATATTATTGGAGTTCGCGGAGATTGCACCAGAAGTCTACAGGAGGGTGTGCCGTTGACATTAGGGCAATTCCTGGCGACGTGAGTAAACGAGCCACATTTGGATCAACCTTGTGATGACCCTGCTCCATTCTTTGTCCCAACCGATTTGATCAATGGGCACTTGTTACGCAGATGTTCCGTATACCAGCAAGCATAGCAATTGCGGGTGGTTAAATTTTGGCGAGGTGGAGACCGAAAACTATTAGAAGACGGAGGGGGCTCCGTCGCAACTCTTAAAGTGTCGGCATACCTCACTCCTTCAGCTGAGACAGCCATAGCCTCTAAATCTGCCAAGGTTTGGGAACGAGACTCAAAACATTCGTAAGATCTATAAGGTGGAGAGACACCTTCAACAATAGGATGCACTATTTGGTCCTCAGAGAAAAATGCAGAGCGAACACTCGGGTATAACATTTGATATCTTGGATGAAGTCCGCAAGATTTTCGTCCAGGCGTTGTATCCTAAAATTGAACTTCAATATTAAAGATGACATTGCCCATGCCGGTGTGAAATTTGCCAAAAGGTGGGCATGGAAGCCCTCTATGGATGATCGATCAGCAATGGACTTAACTATTTTGTCCGAGAGGACGCCTACTAAATATGGATAAATGATTTGAAGAATTTGAGAGTGAGAGAGGGTAAACACTAGATCGTCATCTTGAAATTCAACAAGGAACCTGAGAAATGAAATGGCACCATTAGTGGAGTTTACTGAAATTTTAGAAATTCCCCTAAGCAACATAGCCAATGGATGGGACAAACTACTCAAAAGGGAGACATAATTGGTGACGGCCTAGAGGGTTGAGAGGCTTCAAACACAGCACTGTTCAAAAAGAAGGGTGGAATTTGTTTCGGGTGGGGATGGTGTTTGTTGAGTTGCCCCGGATTTTCTACTTTCTATAATTTTGGAAGAATCCTCCTCACTCGCTATGTTTATCACAGGGGCTTGGTCGGTTTTGTGAGCAGCGGCCCCAGTCAACAATTGATTGACTCTATTTGATTTTTTTGATAGATGGTCAACTAAATTACTAGCCTTCTTAGCATGATCTTTTAATTTTAAAGACAACAGGTCCCCAGCCCTATGATAAAAATGGAACAATCTAGCTTGCAATCTTTTAAGTTAGTTGGTAGATGGATCGCTTACTACAAAAAATTCAGTACAGATGCCAATTCGGTGGTATTGTCAGTTATAGTGGATAGAGCCTCATCAATTCCCTTCTCCCGCAAAATTGGGATACAAATTGCCAATTCTAATGACTCTGTAAGTTTGGCAGTGTAGCGGTATAATTTAAGGACTATGTAAAATTACAGCTACACCGAAAAAACTTCAGGTGCGGAATTTAAAAGCAGAAAGGAAATCATCATTTAACTTGGCGCCAGGAAGTACTACACAACTATTGGACTTAAACTGCTAATTGTCATGCATATTAAAGACCTGATTGGACTAATTTATATATAACGGCGGATATTCACTTCGTTATTGGATGTTAGTGGTACATTGTTATTCACGAACTGAGTATTGGCGAGTTTCGCCGCTCGACTTTCAACTGTTTTTGGAGCGCACTCTTGTGCCGCCTCCATGAAACGGGTTGTTGTGAAGCGACTTCCCGACAGGCAAGATGCCGGTGAAGTTGGTTGCTGTAACTATGTCCTGGAATGTAGCTGTGTGTGTCTACGAACCACCCTAACATGATTTTTAGCGCTTCTTAATCTGTAAAACTTGTGTGGTGGGTGGAAATTTCAACTTCTTGGACCAAAATGTATTTTAAAATGTTTTCTATTTGATCGTCGCTTCTTCTACTGTGCGTGCCTGTTCCCAAGGCATTACTGTTGTTTCCTATAGTACTAACGCGCACTTTTTAGTGGTAGATTTTTGTACTCGGTGAGGAGTAAGAAGGAAGCACTGCCGGTTCCAGTAAATACTGCCAACCGAATGGAAATGAATTCTGAATTGAATCGATAATATGATCGATCGATATGAATTTTCTAAACCTTTATTATCTTAACGCCAACAACTGTGTCACACACACAATATATAATTCTATAGAATATTTCCCGATGCGAATCTTGTTCCTAGCATGAATTCTATAGTTTGGCTTTGCTGTGTAAACAACAACAGTACGAGTACTTAAAGTGTACGCCAGATGTCGCACAGCGATGATAAGCGATTCTTAGTTTGTGTTTCAAAAGTTGCCAATACGAATCTCGAAGATAACCGAAGTCGATCGATTTAGCATTAGGGTGTAAATCTATCGCTAAAAAGTGCGCAGATAGTAAGTTATGTGAAGGATTCACCTTATGCATCATCGTCATCACCTTGGTAAGTCAGTACCTGTATAAATTACCTCTCATCTGTGGATGGCTGAAGTGTTTCGCTACATTGGAGCTCCGGTATTGAGAAATTCAAAATGTCGGAGCAACGTTTTTCTTTTAACTGCATTGCACCTAAGAGTGACATTCGGCTTCGAATTTGGTCATTTTTAAAGATGCGAACATTTCTGTGCTGGAAATTATCCTCTAATGTGAAATTCGACGTGTCCTTTCAATATACCTACCATTTAGTTGGGTGAAAATTCACTAATTGAACAGTGTAACTTAAAGTTGGTGGAAGGGTTGTGGTAACGGCTGGCGCGTGATCTTGATTATCTGCAACCCAAGTGGGTTGGTTTTTATTTATCTTGAAGAGTTGAATGTTGTCCGAAGTTGCACGTCTGTGTAAAAACTGAAAATTAAGTGTTTTTTCCAAACTAATTGAGGGATCTGTTCATAAGGCTGACCACGTTAAGGGAAATCACGACGTAATAGTTCATTGTAAATGTAATGATTTATAATTCTGTACCAAGGTGAATACCGAAGTGTGCTTCTAGTTGATTTTTCTCGTTATCTGTGCCTACCTTTAGATTTCTTAAAATTTAAATCTTAACGTTTTACTTATTATTATTATTATTATTATTATTATTATTATTATTATTATCATCTCTTATTGTCATTGCTTCATATTCGTAGTTTCGGTTTCCGGGTCTGTCCTCCGTTAACGGCATTGTTGTGGAATGCTTCTTTCTTTTGTTGATTAGATAACGGATTGATAAGCTTGCGTTATCGTGGCGTAACCTGAGTTGGTAACAATGCTGGTGGTGTGCTGGCGTACGTTGTTGTGTTGTGACCTTATGCCGGGAGTGTGATGATATGGTTCACAAGTTGAGTTTTAAATCATTTTCAGTGTTATTGTGTTTCCTCATTGATTTCTTTCAAACATCTATTGATTCTCCTTTGAAGTGGGCTCTTCCTTAATTTTATTTGAGCCTATCTTATGTTTCTTCCGGACTTTGCCATTCTGATTTGGGAACGCGGATAATTGTTGCCTTAAAGCCCTTCTGTGTTCACTAAGGTATCTTTGAAACCGAGTATGTGTGGTCGTAGGGGCCTGTTGGCAATTTATTGTTTTTTGAGAAATAATTTGGAATTATTTTATTATTTGTAAGTAATGTAACTAAAAGACTATTTTGTTAATTAGGTACATTTAGGGACGGCCGTACCCGGGAATGGTGCACCTTATTCATAAATTTTAAGAGTACTCATTATTCTAAATTTCTTTTCAATACCGAGCTCGGAATTTTCTTAAAATAATAGCAACCATATGTGGTTTTTAAAGAAAAAGGTTCGTTAAGCAATGTTGTTTCCAGTGTGTTTGGGGACCTTCTGCTAATGGTCATGTTTTGAGTAGGTTCTTGGAGACCTACTTGGTAAATTGGTACTTGATTTTCTGTTAATTATGTACTCTAGTCTTAGCTAGTCCACCCACCCCTTTGTTTTTCTTAGTTTACATTAAAATTTGGTCCTTTATGTGTAACAGTGAATTGTTATTGTTGTGAATTGCTCTACCCTGGTACCCTTTTTCACCCTCTGTTATGGTCGTGGACCTATTGGCCTTTGCCCAGATTCCATCGATTCCCTTTTCCTGTGTTTGTGTTCCATCGAGGCCCTTCTCTATGTAGCTGGCGTGATAACGCTGGGAAGAGCCTCTTATCTCTTTGGTGGTTGCGCTAGCAATTGCGGACTTGGGCTGCGGTGTTGTGCCGCCTGTTGATTGGTTGCCCTCCTCTGCGCTTGTTGGTGTGCCACAGCAGTATCTGCCGCACTCGTGCCTCCAGATTGAACATTTCAAATGAGTAACTCATATCAATTCCTCCTTGCGCAAGTACCCGGGAGCGAGGGCTTCGCGAGGGCCAGACATGTTGACAGAAGGTTAATAATTTGGAATAATTCACAGCAACCGAGAAAATTCCTAGAAATCGACGCGGATTCGCTTTTAGCCATCAAAACGGGCTTAATTTAGACCCATTCAACCACGCTCTGCTACCACTTGTTACGGGGCTAACCGTGGAGCAGAAAGAGGTTAAAGAAGTGTTGGGGTGAATGGGTCTATCTACAATATCAAAATCAATTTAAAACTTAAACTGAAGGTTGTATTTCTTCAAAAACAACTTAATAACCTTAACAAATTCTCACTTAATAAAGTTTCACTTGGATAACAATAATATCTCAGGTACAATGCTCATGAGGGTGGAACACCACAAGAATAGGGAATTTAAGAATTTTGGGCTATAAGACCTCGATTTACAAGATCCGAGCTACAAGATGAGGTTTACAATTCAAAATGAGGAATAATTTGTCAAGGGCAGAAATCTCCCTATAGAAGAGCACTTGCTCCATAATTTACAATTTTTAGCCTTTCATAGGCACCTCACACTAAACAAAACTTTGAAAAGAGCTTACATGCTCTCGATTTCTTACAGCCCACTCAAGGCAACATTACATCAAAATATTACACTCTCTGGCCACACAAGGCACGCATTACAAAAGGAAATAGTTTTACGCAGGGGTATCTAGTACCCAACCTACCGGACCTTGCGGAAAAGAACAGGTTAAATAAATGGCCCGAACACAAACTGAATGGAGGCGTACACTGCGCTCCCAGATAATGAAATATTAAAAATCTACAGGGCTCTCGGCCCATGAAACTGCGGCTAGTCCCAAACTACTGAGGTGGCTCGCATGGAAATAATTTTAATATATTACAGGAAAGAAAGGTTGCGAAATAGTAGTCACCTCAAACCAAGATGAAGGGGATCTCGAGAGGGTAACTCACTCTCTATCCCCGATTTACAGTTAAAGACTAAGAAATTTTACATGTAAACGGTTACATAGTTAGAAATTCGGAACTTCCCCTTGGATAAGTATGCGGAAACAGCAAGAAAGATTGAATTTATGTGGCCATTACCTGGTAGATGTTCTGCCGGCCGAAGAATGAGGCGCCCCGCCTCCTGCCTTAACACACACACACACACAGAGAGAGAGAGAGAGAGAATCACGACGATCAATAGGCAAGGAAACTTGAAAACCCGCAACTTATATACCCTCAGGGAAGGTTTGAGAGAATTCGAGAATTCAGGACTAAACTGGACACACCCTCTCAATTTTATTGGCTAATTCAAAGTGAACAAGAAATTAGGGATTGGTTGAAAATTAATTTTAAAAGTTCATGATTGGCCAGATTCAGAACTGGCGGAAAGACAAAGAAATATTGCCAACCCAAAAATAAATGAACATAGATTCAGTAATGAAAATATAAAAATTCGAAACTTCTTTAAGTTATAAGTTCTACCATCTTGCACCAGAGTGCGTGACCATAGTTTTTTGGTGTGGAATAATGTCCAAACTTATTGATGTATAGCAAAACAAACAAGGAGAAATTCAATCAGTTTAGGAAACTTCACAATAACACAATTATTTAATACTTCAATAGTGACATCTTAAGATTAAATTTCCAAATTCATATAGTATCAGTTTCACCTTTTGGTCGCTAGAGCATTTCATTAAGGCACTTATTTTGAATGAGCGGTGTTGAGATGTACCTCCCGGTACAGTTTCCATCGACTTCTCAAAGGCCTTTGACTCGTTCACAGAACATTACCGATGGAAAAACTTGAGCCGGTTATTGGAAGTGATAAAGCAATATTTGTCCTGATACGAAATATACTTGCAGAAATCTACGTACAAATTGACGACAACTTGACAACGTCCTTTCCGATAGAACAAAGAACAGGACATCTTCAGGGGAATCCTTTGATCTCAATCCTGTTCAATATAGCATCCATGGACGCAATTAGGAGAGTAAGTGCGGAGAATGTAAACATTATATATATGTGGATGATATGGCAACTGCGTCTTCATTCTTTGAAGATCCACAAACATTTTTGATAGATTACTGGGATAGGCAGGTAGAAAATATTTACACCTGTGCAACACCCCAAAAAGGCTAAGGTAAATGACGCTAGGCTAGTGTAGAGTCATTGTGAAGTGCGCACACAAGACAAAAATCAGAATAAATCAGATAATAACACGTCAAATACACAAGGAAACAAGGAAGAGCACTGGAACCTACCCATTTAAAAATCGAGAGGTAGGGATCCTAGGAATTGCGAAGGAATTCACCCCAAAACGATACCAAGATCTGCAAGAAATTAAAAATATAATTAAGAAATAATATTTACACTACAATTTAAATTTGAAATATTAAAAAAACCTCCGAGAAATAATAATAAGTGAAACTTTGAAATAACACAATATTAGATAGTATAACAAATATTCATTAAATAAATAATTTAGATGTACATAAGATTAGTTTTGAAGTAAATAAGATCTTTCCATAACCCAAACTATCCTAGTGCACCAGCCCCTAACATCACACATATTTGAAATATACCTATTTTAAATGAAATAAAAATTTAACAAAGATGGGTTGGATGGCAAATAGAGGGCTTTCACAGTACCTAGTGGAACCAAGTTGACCACAAAACCCACATGAACGAAAGTCACAGAAACTTTCATGACAAATAAAATCAGAACACAATTACAGATATAATGTTACTACCACAAGCTCGCACCGCATTTGAAAAATAGCCCAAATTAAAAATAATTAAAAATCGCAAAAGCTATGGTAAACAAGGGCAATAAATAAACCACCAGAAACATATTTAAAATGAACGAGCCAGTTCACTTCACATCACTGAGACAGAAAACCAACCAACGCATAAGAAGAAAAACAATCCATAATAATATTCACGGAGCAATCTACAAGATACAATTATCGCGGCAGAGACAACTGACAATAATCATGTTACATAACAGTCAGGCACGAAGACATAATCAACAATCGAAAATAAGACAAGAACCCGACCCCATATCTCACATACTAAGGCTGTCCAAGTCCTCTATTTAACCAACGTTACCAGTACATTGTTGAAAAGTTAAATTAATATTAATTTAGGGTTTACACAAATAATATAAAAAATATTACATTAAACGCCCGCGATGGAAATGAAAATAACGCATTCCGACCCAAAAGAAATATTCCCTGAAGAGATATAACAATTTACAAATTTACGATAATAATAATAATAATAATAATAATAATAATGTAATTTGAAAATTTAGAGACTAGTGTAAGCGTAGTGTTAGGTCAATTATGGGCACGCCCAAGCCAAAAATGAACACGAATATGTGCCCACAATACATCAACGATAGAGTTGATATATAATATAATAAATTTCAAAGGGCAACGGCACACGCATAAAGACATAGCACAGGAAATAACGCGCAAATACGCAGGAAAATAAAGCCAGAGGAAGAGAACAACATATTTAAAAACAAGGCAACGGAGAATTTCAAAGATTATCTAAACACAATAATGGCCATCCGTTACGTACGACACACACACTCGAAGCCAGAACTCCATACCACCAGACTGAGATACCCTTCACATTCATATCAAACACCAAATAGAATATTAATCACACACCAATAAAATAATGTTAACAGAAATAATTCATTAAACTTATTTACAAGGAAGCTATATGCCTAAATAACTTACCTCGTTTTGACCCAACACTACCACACACAAGAAAAGAAATTAAAGCAAAAATCTACATATCTACATTATATTAAGATGATGAAAAAGTTAAAAACAACACCAGACGGGATGTCCATTATTTTAGGAGCCGCAAAGCACTCCATTTTTTGCAGCAGTGTCCACTTCCAAACAGATTCAAGCGCAGGCAGACACACTCCACTATCCGCCGCTAGAAGCGACACAGTCTAGTCTCGGTACACGTCCTGGCGGCCACCGCCAAAACACACACTGCACTAGCTAAGTACGCTTACAGATGGCGTAGGCGTCCGTGTAGCTGTCCACAATACGATTATACCCTTAGAGGTAATACCATACAGAATAACTCTGTGACGAAAAGTCACATTTTCCAGATATAGACTGAGTAGATGACCAGTAGGCTAACTGTTTTGAGCGCTCATGCATTAAAATTAGCCAAGTCCACCAGATACGTAGTTTAGTCATCCAATTCTTCAAATAGTTTTGGATTCCAGTCTCAGCTCAGTATACAAGCACTAGGCCGCGAATACAAATTCCAAAGGCAGAATGCAATAATTCTCAAAAGATAACTTGTGCCGATAAGAGACACAATTTAAATATATGTCGCGTAGACAGTTGATTATCCAAATTATAACACCTTGTTAATGAATTTTGCATAAAAACGCCTCAGATACCCCCACCTGAAAGAGGACCACAGGGGGCCGAGACGAGGAATGTAGCGTAGGCATATGCCTTGGAAAAAGTTTTACTCAGTCACAGAGTACAAGAGCGTCCAGAGAGTTTGGAGTAGGTCATAAGGTAAGTCCAATTATTGAGACGACACGAGTTTAGTACCATAATTTCTCGACGTCGAGTATTTTTCCTTTCATGCAAGAGAATCATTTTTGGAACAGTTTTACTTGGAATTAGATGTCATCGAAAAATCAACACAGGGCATAGCACGGGCTGTTCAGTGTGCAGGAAGACGGTGTTCAAATGGCCAGTAAGGACTGCGTACAACGCACCAGGTGAAAAACAGACACATGACCTGCAAACAGCAGCGCGAAATGTTGAACTCTAATGACATCCTGCAATGTACCAGTCCTCGGGTGCTTCAGAAAACAGCAGCTTCAGGATGAAGAACGTGCGCGCAAGCTGCAATATGAACGAGGAAGCAGACAACGAGGGAACAAAAACACCACACATACACTAAGGAATTCAAAATGCTCCAGTCACATATATTAGGGAGTTCATTTAATTGCCAACTGGGTTCTTACGACCCGAAGTAACATTAAGGTTTCATAAAAATCACGGGGCAATAGTAAGTACCAACACTTACACTGACATGAGGTATCTCAGTATTTTCCATGAGAAAATACGTGCACACAGCACGGTAAACTGTTTTACAATTTGCCTAGGGCTACCATAACAGGGATCAACCCACAAAATAATTACAAGGCATGGTAGGGTGGACATAACCATCACTAGTTACATTGAATTACTTAAGCCATTAAGGCCATACTCATGAAATGGTTCATAGAAGGTGTACATATTAGATCATACAACTAGGGCATAATTTTTTATCTGACATAAACTAACAATTTAAGCGTGTTTTCCTTGGCTGAGATGTGCTTATCGGATTCTTTTACATTGGGGGCCATTTACCAACACAGAAACAGGGGTCAAAAACTCAATAATAATACAAGGACCACGAAAACGGGGAACAAGCTTGCGACTAAATTTATCAACTGCCTTATTTTGGTAATGAGTCTTGATAAGACTTCGTCACCAACAGCCAGGGCAGTAGGACGGCGGTCCTTGTTATGTTGCTTCTCCACTTTAGCATATGAAACTCTCAATCTATCTTTGGATTTCTTCCACACTCTCTTAATATCCTCAGTATCGTTTTTCTCAGGAAGCAACTCATCAATCCTCTGCAAATTAGAAATGGGGGGAAATGGAGTGAATGTCTACATAAGTGGCATAGGGGTTTGCATATGCGGCTCATGAACAGAGGAATTTAATGCATATGAACCAGCGTGGAGAGGAATCCCAATTTTGATGATCCTTATGATGAAATTCAATCAAAGCAGACAAGATTCCGATTCACTCTCTCAGCATATGATGGGGCAGAATGATAGATTTAGTGACATGGGAAATAGACAAGTCTATACAGAATTTCTTGAACAAATTACATGAGAAGTATTTAGCATTATCCGTTACCAAATATTTAGGTGGACCATAGAAACAAAAGATGGAGTTCAAACATGTAATAACCGTAGGAGCGTTAGCTGAACGAGTAGTGAATGTCCAGGAAAAACGATAATAGCCGTCCACTCACACAAGTATGAATCTGGAACCTCGCCTCGTACGCGGTAACGGACCCACGAAGTCTATAAATAGCCTCTCCATTGGCTTAGAAGCTTTGGATGATGCTAACATACTAATTTTAATGATCAACGCCGGTTTTCTAATCGCACACACATGACAAGATTTTACCATCTCAGCAATCTGAAAATCCATACCCTTCCAAATGAAGAAATATCTGACCTTTTAACGAGTTTTGAAGATACCGAGATGTCCGCCAATAGCAGAATTATGATAGTACTGAAAAACAACAGGGATTAAGAGTTGAGGGCATACATTTTTCCATTTCCTGTCGTTACGTGCCTTACAACACAAGATACCTTTGCACATACTATAGGGTTTTACAATTTTACCAGCTTTGATATCATTGATGATCAATTTGAATTCAGGGGCTTCCTTCTGATGCTTACTAATGTCTTGATATAACAAAGTGCAGTCAGATAATATTGCACTGACACAACCAGAGACACAATGACATGGTTGAAGAAGATCGACAGTTACAGGTTCACTATTCTCAATATGAGAATCACCAAACATACGACTCAGACAGTCGGCAATGACGTTGTCAGACCCTTTTATTTGACGTACCTCAAATTTCAAGGCAGAAATACGAATTGCCCATCTAGTAAGACGACCAGATCGACGTGGGCGATTCAGAATCCAACTTAAGGTAAGATTAAATGCCCTATACCGACAATGTTACATATTCTACATTGGTGACCCATTATCTCAGGAACTATTCAGATAGGAAGCTGTAATTTTCATCAGTTTTACATAGAACCTGTGACAGTTTAGTGATCTAAATACAAGCAGAGCAGATGATTAGGAAAACAACTTTAATTTTTAAAACATACTTATTTTTTTTAAGAATATGTTTACACGTTTCTCGTCATAAAATGAGTTCTACCAGTGAAATACAGCTGAGTGTAGATCTACATATGCATTACCTTATATTGAATAATATTTGTAAAAATTATATATCTGTTGTGTCTCATTTCTGAGAAAAAGGGACAAATATGTGGAAAAAACTAAACTGAGAAAAACTGAGTTAAAGTTTCATGATGTCAACATTCCTATTGTTTGTTAATGACCTACTGCTAAAAGCATTCTGATTCATAGCCTGAGCCTTCTTCTTCATCCCTGATAATTAATTTCTTCCTTCCACTCTTCTTTCTTGCTACCTTAGTCTTTTGTTCAGCCGCAATTTCAACTTTGCGCACTCGTAATTTGTCGAGGTGCAGCAGAGCTCTTTCCGTTTACGTCCTATCTTCACTCCCAGCTTATCAGGACCTTGATCATACCCTCATTGCCATCATTGATTGTGATTACAACAACTGATACACCCAACCTCAATGTTTTTATGACAACAAAGTCATTTTTTGGTATTCGAGACCAGATAACATTGTTGAATGCCTCGTTGCCATTCTGTTCCCGCCCATGAAGACACTTTTTTTAATAAGTTGGGGTGTGCTAAATCTCTGAAAACCGGTTTCACTGCCTCCATTACTGCCTCAGGAATGGAGTGTTTATGGGGAACTCACTCAATGTGCCAGCTGCCTGTGCTCTTATGTACTTACACCATGTGTTTGGTGCAGGTGGGCACAGGTGGTGAACTGGGCACTTATCAGTAGATAATATATGGAAGTAGGTTGCCCACACAGCCCTTCTCATTGATTCTAAATCATGGGTATTTTCTCTGATAGCTTTTCCATAGTACTCCTGGAATTCATCTATGACCTTATCGATAAGCCTACCAGCATTTGTTATGCTTTTGCCATCAGATAATTTCGCGTCGAGCAGTTTGCTTTTCAGTTGACGAAGTCGTGCTCCCATTCTCTTCTTTACGTGGCCTACACACTAAAACTTTGTGATAGGTTCATCATAAGGTTTGCTATTCAAGACAGTTGTGAATGATTTGCAATCTCCATCTCCAAGGAATTTCAGGTACCAGACCACTCGCTTCCTCTCAGACCTCTGAAAAATAGCCAGTGCAGCTGCTACTTCCATACCACCACTGGACCCCTCGTAGTTCTTAGTACATACAGGTTTATGCTTCATTTTCTTACCTTCATTGTCATCAGCTAGTGTGCAACCTTGGCAATATTTGGTCAGGATTTTAAAATCTGGCACCTTACCTGTATCAACACTTGTGACAGTTGCACACCCATTTTTTGATACATGGCCCCTTTTGCCACGAGCCGACAAAAGCTATGCTTATGTCTGTGCTACCTTCATTTTCTGCAACAGCTTCATCAGTAGCAATCTTCATAGAATCTCTTGCAACAGAGTTTACAGATTCTCCAATAATGTCTGTGTACTTCCTATACTGGGTAGGTGAATTAGGCAAGTTCATAAGAGCACACAGGACCCTGCCAACACTGCTAACCTACCCAATACACCGAAGTCTATAAAACAGCCTAACGTTTGTCTCATATAAGTCACTTTCTGAGCACTTGTTGGATGTAAGGAAATATATTTCACTGTCACAATTGGTGCATATAATTAACAGTTTACTTACTACTCCATTCCGAACATTATTTTCTTCAAATATTGTAATATCACCACCACATAACCCGCAAGTTACTGCTTCTTTCAATACTGCAGTCAAAATACTGAAAACTATAATTACATTAACACTGTCGTCATAAGCACTATATTCATCTTTCTCAGATAGCAATTTTAGTTTCATTTTAGATGCACTAGGAGGAGTATCAACAGTTTTCACACCATCACAATCCTGAGTTTCACTACTAACATTTTCACTATTCACAACATCACTATCCTGAGTTTTACTACTAATACTTTCACTATTTACAACTTCAGACAAATTCCTATAATATCTGTTGCCTTTTTTTTCCGTTTCTTAAAAATACCTTCGGGTCTAGTCATTCTGAATATACTAGGTTGGAAACACTATGAAGTATATCGTTTGTTTACATACAGTAATTATAGGTGGGCCGGCGTAAGGTTGCACATGACAGCTGCGCACAATATTGGTCACACTGCAATGGCGCACGAAGCGATGTTGCCGCTGTAACAACAGCTGATTGCACGACACATGTGTTTTTAAAAACATGAGAGAAATGTTTTTAATGTCATCGCGATGATACACAATACAAATGAAATCTGCCGACAAAAATTGAACTTTCAACTCGCCGATTATTCATCACACAAAATTATACGAGATAAATATACTACGAAGTTCTTATTGTCGCGATGTTAGAAAATACGGAAGAAATCGGCCGACAAGGATCTCACTTCATATACACCTTCACCAATAAATGTTAGAATAATATACACCGGTGCTAACACAAAATGTTTCAAGTAAATTCTATAAAATTTACGAAATTTCAGAAACCTTATTTTCATACCTGATTCACAAAGGCAGAGGCTCGATACCCTCCAGTTCACTGCCATCACTACCGTCGCCTTCGTTGTCACCGTCATCATCGTCTAGGCAGATCATCAACTCCTGAGAGTCACTGATGATGCCATGTATTGCCATTGCCGAATTAATGAATGCTGCGACATGGCTAAATTTCTTCCTGCACAAAGCCGCATCCATTGGAGCAATACTCTCCCGGAACAGTCCTTCCACTTCAGTAACTGTGAAGGACGTGTTATAAGTGCGTACGTAATGTTTTACTTCACCCCATACCGTACCAACTCAATGAGGTTGAAGTGACAGTGGTACGACGGCAACCTAATAACCTCGTGCCCTTGTTCCTTCGCTACCTCGTCGACTATTTCTTTTTTTTGCTATTTGCTTTACATCGCACCGACACAGATAGGTTTTATAGCGACGATGGGACAGGAAAGGCCTAGGAATGGGAAGGAAGCGACCGTTGTCTTAATTAAGGTACACCCCCAGCATTTGCCTGGAGTGAAAATGGGAAACCACGGAAAACCATCTTCAGGGCTGTCGACAGTGGAATTCGAACCATCTATCTCCCGGATGCGAGCTCACAGCTGCGCGCCCCTAACCGTACGGCCAACTCGCCCGGTGTCGACTAATTTAGTCGTACACATATGCGCTGGGATATTTCTTTACTGCAGCCATTCCACTTACAGTTCTTTACGGGCGCTCGAAGAAGGGGTCTTGTCCATTATTACGGAGTGGTAACGTGCATTGTCCATAACAATGATAGAAGGGACTTTGAGCTGTAAAAATCGTACTCGTGTCTTCGTATTGCATCAGCCTGGAAAGAATTAATTCCTATTACAGGAGATAGCTTAATTCGTTTCTTTCCCGGAGTGCTGTGAAACAAGTCCCTACTATCAGCCCCGTTTTCGCTATTGCTATGTACCCCAGTCACGTTTTCCTTCTGTTCTTGGAGGCGAACACCTGTTTGAATGACAGTACGCTTTGAAAGCCCTAATGTTTGAGATATGCGATCCACAACATGATCTACAGGAACGGAGAGACGGCTATACAAGCGTACGAATTTCGTCTCCCTCTTGTAAAACTCACGAGTTCTCCGCACTAATTCTAATGCCTGACTATTAAGGGACACTCCGCGGCTCAAAGGATTATCACTTCGCGCTTCATGACTATGTTGTCATTTCCGAGACACTGCACTGCATTCGTTAAAATAAAATTTCACAATTATCTCAAAATGAAAACAAAACTTTCATAAACGCGCGAATCACACCTGACCACGTGCTAGCGGCGACAGACAAAACGGCAACACTTCAATACAGTAGTCAAGCTACTTATAGATGGCACCACTATACTACCTATATTGCCAACAACAATCAACTGAAAATAGTTCGTATTTGTTTTGTAGCTCGTTTAAACCTTATAATATATTTTAAATGCTCATATTTGTGTAGGCAAATAAAATATTATGAACACTATACGGAATTAAATACGAATTAACATGAATAAAATGCGCAACTGTATCTGACATAAAAAGTTGTGGATTGGTGAGTCTGACTGACGGGTGACGTTCTTCATTTCATTTTTGTAGTGGTGCCAACATGACTTACAACTGTCAAGTGCAACCTTATGCCGGCCCACCTATACAGATTGTAATCAGACTGAAGATAAACAAAGGACAATCACTAGAACTCCAAGGAATAAATAGCATAAAAAATCCACAAAGAAATAATCCAAACCACAACCTTCTAGATCGAATAATATTCTGTAGATGTACAGTTTTCCAGTGTGATGCCCAGAGGCCATATTTGCAGTCATGTCACATAATTTTGAAAACTCTGTATAAAAGATTTATAATTAGATTTTTATGATAAATAGTATACCAAAATATTCAGAAAAGTCCACATAATTATATAACATTTTCAATATTTTGAAAATTTGGCCTCTGATCTTACCTGAAGGACGTGTTATTAGTTTCCACGAGAAAGAGAGTATGCTCAATATTCCATCGGAACTTTTCCAGAGCATAGATGACCGCCAAACATTCAAGCTCATATACGGAGTACTTAGATTCTAATGAGCCAATGCGCGAGATGCGTAAGCAATGGGGCGTCTACCAAGTTTAGATTTCTGAAGAAAAACTCCGGCAACAGCGGAACAAGAGCCATCAGTTTGTACGATGAATTGTTTTAAAAATTAGGAATGGCGAAGACGGGATAGTTAGACGAAGCAAATTTCAATTTCTCGAAAGCTTCTTTCTGAGGGAGGTCCCTAACAAACACAGCATCTTTGGAGTTTTCAATCATTTCCAGCCGATCCAATTTTAAAGAAGTGGATAATTGCTACATCCGTCGAGGGGGGGGGGGGGGAGAGATTAGTTTCGCTTTGGTCGCCTGGGACGTCATCCAGAGTCTGTAATTTACATTTTAAATATTGAGACTTTAGATTATGGGTTACAGATTCATTAGATCAGTTCACTGCCTCCGACTACCGCATCAAAAGACACGAATTAGGCCTATGTTGGCTTTTCGAATAGAAAAAACTAGAATAACACCCCTCATTAAATATCCCCTTGTGGGCGGGGGCAGTAGAATAGCACCCACGGTATCCCCAGCCTAACGTAAGAGGCGACTAAAAGGGGCCCCAGGGGCTCTGAACTTTGGAGCATGGGTTAGCGACCACGGGACACTTAGCTGAGTCCTGGCATTGCTTCCAGTTACTTGTGCTAGGCTCCTCACGTTCATCTATCCTATCAGACTCCTCTTCGTCAACTTTTGTTTTTTTTCCGACTCCCACGGTAGGTATTAGGTTCCCCAGGTCTAGGGATTCTTTCATTTTCACGTGGTCCTTGTCTTCCTTTGGCTGATATCTTCATTTTTGAAGTGTCAGATCCGTTCATTTTCCCCTCAGATTAGTGTTATATAGAGGACGGTTGCCTAGTTGTATTTCCCCTTAGAACAAAAATCACCACCACTACCTCATTAAAGAAAACCTCCATTACGAAGCCATGAATTTGACATGCGCGTAGGAAACGTTAGGATCCCTTTTATCATTGATGAAATGGCTATCAAGCCCAGAGTACACTACAATCGTAATCCTGATCAACAACAATTCTGGAAATAGGCCTACTTGATGAGACGCTCGGAGGTAAGCTAACTAATCAATTCGCGATTATTCTATTTTCTTTCAGGTGTACTATTTTTAATAGGCCTAAAATATCTGGAAGTTTTTTGCTATTGGTTTTACGTCGCACCGACACAGATAAGTCTTATGGCGACGATGGGATAGGAAAGGGCTAGGAGTGGGAAGGAAGCGGCCGTGGCCTTAACTAAGGTACAGCCCCAGCATTTTCCTGGCATGAAAATGGATAACCACGGAAAACCATCTTCAGGGCTGCCGATAGTAGGATTCGAACCCACTTTCTCCCGGATGCAACCTCACAGCTGCGCTCTCCTAACCGCACGGCCAACTCGCCCGGTAGTTTTATATTTTCTTAGGTGCTATTGATATTAAAAATGACACCATGCCTTTTTAGCAAAAACCTGTCACTCTGGAGTTGTCTTCCTTGGCCATGATATGTGGTTATCATGTTCGAGTTGCAGAAGAAAATTCCAACTGTGAATCATGCTTGGGACAGATATCCTCGGCCACTTCTGACAGTCCACTGATGGCCTCATTGGGATGAAAGATCGTGGAGCATTACGCTAACCCTCAAAAGAATTTGTTTACTTCCTGCAAAATATGTTGAATTTTACGCGTCACTCATTACGTTATCTGGGAAATACGAATTTAGTTTAAAAACTTCACGTTTTTGTTATTCCAAAGTTCATTGAGGCATTCAATTGTGACGAGTGTGATCAGAGAGCACTGATTGTAACTCTCATTACTAAACTTTTAAAACCAATACTCCTCGACAACGAAACTCATACAATTACAGATGCTCATGACTTGGAAAAGAACTTCAGGACGAAGCCTTTAAGTTAGAAGATCTTTAAAATGTGAGTGATACGAGCAGTGATCATTGTAAGTTATTTTTAACGCATTACTTTTATTAATTACCGCACTTGACTTCGCCTAAAATAATTCCAAAACCCCTTAAATGTGCTTTACTTTACATCCAATCACTCGAAATCACATTTAGGTCGTCTTGACTTCATTATTTGTAGATTTTTACATCCTTTGAAACCAACATGTACTATTAATTGAATGTATTTCGCGCGAGCAGCATAGCAAGATGTCGAGACCTCTGGCGGACGTTTGTAAAACTACCTGCGACCTGCATTTCTATCGGTCCACTTCCCGGCCTTGTAAATCTCGTAGGCAACGGCTATGATCTTAGCCTACAAGGAATACAAAGCCTGCCCGATAGCCACTCATAGCTGTCCGCCCTGTGGATGCTATATTTGCCGCTAGAGGCGCTGCAATTCAACCTCACATGAACACCTCGGTTGGCGGTATTTCTACACGTTGTATGCTTACTGGTGACTACTACGAAAGTTGAATGTTAATACTGATAGAAATAATGAAACTCAATAATGATTTTGTTTTGTCCCAATCCTTGGCTGAATGGTCAGCGTTGAGGCCTTCGGTTCAGAAGGTCCCGGATTCGATTGCCGGCCGGATGGGTGATTATAATCACGTCTAATTAATTCTTCTGGCTCGGGGACTGGTGTTTGTGTTTCTTGATACAGTGATTACTAGACCCCGGATTTTTAGGTACTAAAATGTTATTTTAGCTGCCTAAAACAGACTCTCAAATAGTCCCTACAATATTTTTAGACAGCTGCAGTTTTACGTATCTTAATATGCATTATTTAAAACACCGTGTTGATTTTGCTAAATTGATAATAATTCGTTCTGGGGAAATATAAAACAAGTTTCACTCACCACTTGCTGCAAACGTCACAGAATATAATTTTACCATCCGATGTGAAATGGGTAAACTCTTGTAAATTGAGGATGAATTGGAACCTGACACTTTCGGCTTAATTCACACACTAACCAAATGGGAATCAAGGTATTGTTAAAATACGTCAATCATATTACACTGGTGTACTGCTGCGTTCCGTTTTGTGAACAAGGCTCTAGAAATAAAGTTCTTGGAACTAGTTTCCATGAATTCCCTTGCTAAGAGCCAACTAGGGAATTATGGATTAAAGCAATAGGCCTAAGCAGACAAGGTATGGTACAGTAAATACACAGACCATGTGACGGCAAAAATTAGGTTACTTATTATTATTGCTCCTGTTCTGATGATAATAATTTCCTTATTTTGTTGTGTAAGTGGTACCAAGGATAAGTTATGGAACCCTAGTGACCGCTCCGTCGAGTGCTGCAATGGCATATATTGGAGGGTATTTTGTAAGAGTTGTCAAAGACCAAATGCCATGTGAAGATTGTGTTGAAAAAAATAGTAGTATCCAGAGTCCATCTCCACTAACGTCATTAATAAAAATCAAAGACAGAGGTGGTCTCACGACTCAGGTATCCAGAGCCAAGTTTTGTTTCACTGCTGATGAAACTGGGGCAAGTAAGGGACGAAATGTTATCGGTAACGCTGGGCAGTCCAAAAATAGCACAAACATTAACCGAAATACTGTTGCCACGTGTTGCTAAAAGTCCTATTCTACAGTGTGGGATAAGTGATCATCCTGAGGAACAAACCAGAATAATACTGCAGAAGTTTCTGCATCCCTCTGTCACTAACTACGCGAATGGCATGGTAGATGAGTATCGCCGAGAATACTTCTCGAGAAGAAAAACAATTTATGAGAAGAAAATATCAAGGAAAATAGTTAAAGTCGTTCCTTTTCACTGAAAATCTACGGTACGGTAGTAAAAATATCTAGTGCAGACCTTATATCCTTTGAAATGCTAGACATAAATTTCGACAGTTATGTGTGCCATCTGAAATGAAAATACACAGCTGAATTGAACTCCTAGGGATAAAAGGTGAACATTTATTATTTTCTGCTCAGTAACGTATATAATACACAGGAAGTATAGTGTAGAGATAAGTTTGTGCTGGTTTTAACTGCCGTTAGCAATGCTAGTAAGTGCTGATGTGAGGTGGTATACTAGCGCTGCAGTGGTCAATGCGCGCACTGCCAGGCGGACACTGTTTCTGAAGAGAGCACTGCGAATGAGCAGGCTTTGTATTCCTTGTAGGCTAAGCTATGATAAATCATAGTGATCGTCTTTTGTCACAGTCACATGATTTGAGGAGTTGCCTGTGGTGCGCGTTGGAGAGTGGACGTGTGCTATCGGTGCTAGTATATTACTCCGTGTGGTGCGAGTAGGTTCGGGTGTTCAGGGTTTCGTCTTACTTAGCTTCCTTGGGAGCGGTACGAGGTTTTGTATTCTATGTCTTAAATTCTAATTCACTCCCCACATCATGGCGGAGTCGAGTGGGGGTCAGCGTATGGAGGAGGAGTCTGTAGAAGTTGATACTCGTGAGTACTCTATGGACAATACACTTGTGTTAAATGACCCACCCCCATCGGATCGTAACCGTGCTTCCTCTACTAAGGTTGATGTGTATGCTCTTAAACCTGAAACGCAGACAAACGATGATACCCATAAAGGCCCCTATCTAGTATTTGTGGAGACCATTGATGTAAGTAAGAACTTAGGCAGTATACATCCCATGGCTTTGGGAAAACTTTTTTATGACCGTAAATTTTCAGGTGTTACTCAAATTGCTCGCCGAGGTCGCCATAGGATTCAAATTGAGTTTCAGACAAGCACAAAAGCTAATAACTTTCTCACCAATCCTCTCTTAAAGGAAAAAAACCTTAAAGCTTTTATTCCTTCCGCGTCACTATATAAGATCGGAGTTATTCGAGGGGTTGATAAAGATTTGTCCGTTGAGGAAATTTGTCAGGTTGCTGAATCGACCGCCCCTATCGTTGGAGCTCAGAGAATGAACCGCCGCTCCGTTCAGGATGGCCGTGTCAGTTATATTCCAACTGGCACCATTAAACTCACATTTCGTAGCCAGACTTTACCTGCCTTCGTCTCCATTTATCGGGTTCGAACCCAGGTCGACCCGTTTGTCTTTCAACCGACTATCTGTCGGCGATGCCAGCGATATGGCCATACCAGAAAAAAACTGTAGGGCTCAACTCCCTCGATGTGCCAATTGCGCACAAGATCATGAAACTACAGTATGTAAGAATCCTACCAGACTTTGTCTAAATTGTTCCGGGGAGCATGCCGTGGGATCCCTACAATGCCCAGAACATAAACGACAACAGGCTATGAAAAAACAACAGGCTTTGGAAGTTTCTCCTTTATCCTCCGAGTCCTTTTTTACCCCAGTGTCCAATAGATTCAGCCCCCTTTTGACCCTACAACAATTTCCTCCACTCCAGAAATCTGCGCCTGTTCTACAGAATCAGCAGCCCAGAAAACGTAAATTTACGGCGGTTGTCTCATCCCCCACTCCGAGTCCGGATAGGTCACCAGGGTATGATGTCCAGGGATACCGTGAACTCCTCAAAATACCTCCCTCGGTTACGCCTGCCATATCTTCCACTGCCTCTGTATCAGGGACGAGCACTCCCTTTCCTTCTCAGCAGGCTGTGTCGCCTGCGACCGTACAGCCAGAAACATCCTGGGCTTCGAACCCGGTTTCGCAATTAATTCCAGCTATTTCCGATAAACTTGGGGCGTATGCTAAGGCAGCTGAGCACGATGCCACATGGTCAAAAAGGCTTATTACTCTACATGAGGAAGTTGTGGCTCTTTTACGCAACCTCGAATCTTCGCTTGCTTCACAGAATAGGTCTACCAGGAATGCCGGTAGTAATGTAACCAAATAACACGTATTCCCTCTGATAATGGTTGTCTATCTACCTCTTACAATATCATTCCCAATTTCGCGGTACCACAATATAGCCGTGTTCGCTTTTCGATATCTAACCGTAGTTACCTTATACATTCCTTTTATCTCTCCCAACTGGTCTAGTAGTTTCGATACCTTTCTTTCTCCCTTCGGTGTTGACCCGGTCTGTTTGTGATTAGTAGAAAGTCGCCAAGTATCGGTCGCTTTGGCGTGAAGATTAGTCCCTTTGTGTCCTTGTGTTTTCCTGTGTAGTCATGTTGTTTCATTCCTTAATTCCCCACCTTTTTTTACACTTTTGACGTTATGTGTCCACCTCCTCCATACTTTGGTTTCTTTGTTCGGTTACGTGGCTGGGTATACCGCTCTCAAGCGAAGCCCATTAAATAAGGTCGACAAGACAAGACAAGACATGACATGATCCTCCTCTTCATTCGGTGTTCGGCTGTTGTGCGGTGCACACGTCTCGCTCCGGTCACTGGTGCAGCGGCTTTTTCTTGTCTGTAGATAAGTAGAGTGTTTTATGTTTGTGTTCGTATTCTAGTACTTTTTTGTGTTTGTTCTGGTGCTAGTGTAGGGTAATTCCTTTTGGGCTATTATGCCTGTAGATAGTGGAGGCGGCCCTTTAGGCCGACCTCCTGATATTGGTACTGGTGCCGTGCGTAAGGATTTACCCATGGACGTTAGTAATACTGCTACCCAACGAGACAGTTCTCAAGATACAATACGTGATTCGGACCAGCGTCCGCACGTTCCTGTAGCTACCTATTCTACCACTCATCTTGGCCCTTACATAGTATTTGTCGAATCGATTGACTCTACAAATAAAATAGGACATATTCACCCTATGGCTCTGGGACGGATTTTCTACGAGAGGCACATTAGTGACGTCAAGGCCATCCATAGGAAAGGAAGAAATAGAATTCAAGTTACTTTCATGTCTAGTAAGGCTGCAAATGCCTTTCTTTCTCATCCCATTCTTACGGAAAAGAAATTGACAGCTTTTATTCCGTCTTCGAATATTCAGCGAGTAGGGGTCATACGGGGAGTAGACACTACTATTTCCGAATCCGACATTCTCACCTATTTAGACTCACCATATCCTGTAGTGAAGGTACAACGTCTAAATAGACGTTCATCTAAAGACGGAAAAACTGAATATATCCCTACAGGTACTGTGAAGGTTATATTCGAGAGTCAACAACTTCCGAAAAGTGTATCCATTTTTAAAGTCATATTAGAGGTTCAGGCCTTTATATTCTCTCCTTTATTATGCAAACGATGTCAGCGGTATGGACACACCGCTACTAATTGTCGTTCCAGGGAGCCGAGATGTGGAAAGTGTTCCCTTACTCATTCTACTGAAGATTGCACTCACCAAGTCGTTAAATGTGCTAACTGTGGCGGAAATCATCCTGCGGGAGCAGAACATTGTGAAATCCACAAACAACAAAAAGAAATTAAACGCATTATGAGTGTTGAAAACAAATCATATTTCGAAGTGAAAAACTATTTTGCCCCATTACAGTCCTTATCTAACCCCCTTCTGATGCCCCAACATTTTCCTCCTTTACCCCATAGATCATCTCCATCGGATGAAACTCTCCCTCGAAAGCGTAAATTTACTATGGTGGTTAGTAACCCTTCCCGCCCACCCGCTAAACCAGGTTATGACAGGGCATCATATCTTAATTTGCTCAGTAATCCGAAGACGGTTCCAGACCATTCTGGCACTCCAGTTGTGCGTTTGTTATCTGCTACTTCTAACGAGCCTGCATGTACATCCCGGCAGCCAAGTCCTTACGGGCAAACTTCGGCTCCTCCCGCGCCAATATCGGCATCCCCCTCTGTCGGGGCAATACCTTGTCAATCAAACGTTCTTTCTACTGAACGGCAGCGGAAAATCCTTCACGGCTTTGCAGAATTCATCGCAAAAAAGGACCCAAACGACCCAGCGAAACTTCAGCTACAAGAAGTATATGACGCGTTTTTTAACCTCGTGGGACCTTCCCCTAATGTCAAGTAACATATGCGGATACTGTAATGGAATTATAGGTACATATTACATAAGCAACATCCTACACTATTCTGGAATATTCCCAGCTCTCATTTGTACTAATTACTAAAGCACCTTGCTGGCTTTAGACCATCCCGAACATTCCAATATTTGGTACATTCAACATTTCCGTATATTACGTTCAGACTTGTCCCTCCGTCATTTTCAAGTATTATTCGCATGGCTTCCGGGCCATTCTGGAAAACACGGCAATGTCACAGCGGATATCCTAGCTCACGAGGCCGCCCAGGGTTCTGGATTGGTCTACTATAACGCAGATTTACACACAGCCTTATGGGAACACTGTCGTCACGTCATCCACGATCAGTGGTGGGCACTGGCGCTGAACTTCTCCGTTGAAAGGTAAGATTTCTTCACGATTCTGCCTGATATTCTTCCTAAACCGTGGTTCGCCGTTGGTTACTACACTCGGCGTCATATTCCTACAATCATACGTTTCCGCTTAAATCATGTGTGTACGCCTGCTCATCTCTATCGCCTTAATCTTATCGAAAGTAACTTTTGTCCATGTGATCGGGCAGTGGGTACTGTCATTCATATTTCTTTTTTTCAGTGCCAGACATATGAACATCACCGTCACGACTTCCTAGCTAAGCTTCCTAATGCGGGTTACCAACTGCCGTTAAATGTTTCGTGTTTAGTGTTTCCACCGACTTTTCGCGTTGTAGACTTAATACTCAATTTTTTAGTTACTTGTAACATCCAATTATAACCTTTTCCTTCCCTATAGGTACGAACTTTCGTATCCTAACCCTTATTTGTGGTCCGGTCGAGTTTGTTTGTAGTAAGACGTCGTGGTAGACCACACAGACGTGAAGAATTAGAACCCTGTGTCCCAGTGTTTTTGTGTTCTCCTAGATAGTTTAGTCTCCATATTATTGGTATTTTCCTCAGTTTTATTATTCCCGGCTGTCATTCGCTTCATTACATAGCTAACCCTACTATCCTGTAGTGTACTACTTTCTACTAATGTTGGTACCTCTCCCAGACATTAATGATTCCGCAAACGTCTCGTTCGCTCTGTCGTGCGGTGCGGTTGTACAGCGCGTGCGCTTGTATCGAGTCGGTTCTAGAGTGTTCTACTTAGTGCTTGCCGAGTGGTAGCGTGCAACACGTTGGCCGACATGGCTAGTGACAGTGGCGGAGGTGAAGAACCTGATCCTTTAGCTAATGATAATGTCGATCATGAAGAAACAGTGAAGACGAATCACCATTCTGCAACTATCTCTAAGAATTCCTCGGTGACTAATAATCATAAACCTTCTAATACTCCTAATTCGACTACTATACCCACTAACCATAATCTTGCTGCATATAACTACCCTACTAATCATCCGGGACCATATATTGTATTTGTGTCAGGTAAAAGTACGAATAACATTGGCAACCTACACCCAATGGCACTCGGAAGACTTCTACATGAAAATAATTTCCATGTTCACTCCATTCAACCCAAAGGGAGAAACAGGATTCAGGTCGTTTTTCTATCTGCATTACATGCTAACTCATTTTTACAAAGTAAATTTCTTACCTCACATAACTTACATGCATTTATTCCACACTCAAACCTATTTCGCATAGGTATAATTAGAGGAGTTGACAAAAATCTTACTGAACCTGACATATTAGCTCTAATCAAAAGTGATATTAAGGTCCATTCTGTACAACGGTTAAATCGTAAGACGGTCGAAGATGGGAAGGTCGTATACGTGCCGACTGGATCAGTCAAAGTAGTCTTTTGGGCGAAACATCTTCCCAAATATGTATCTATTTTTCAAATTGTGTTAGAAGTGACTCCATTTATTTTTTCTCCAATTCTTTGTGGGAAATGCCAAAGATATGGTCACACTCTCAGAAATTGTCAGTCGTCCACTTTTAGATGCAAAAATTGTGCCTTAAACCACGCGATAGCTGATTGCCTATCTAATATAATACAATGTTTGCACTGTAATAAGCAACACGCATCAGGAGCGACTGACTGTGAGGTACACAAACGCCAAATTGAAATCAAAAAACTAATGTGCCTCGAGAATGTATCTTATTCTGAGGCTGCTTCACGTCTATACCCACAGACTATAGCCCCACAAGACACTCTTCAAAATTTTCCCCCCTTGCATACTCCTGCGCCTACACCGGTTGTTGAAGCTCCGCGTAAGCGGAAGTTTACACAGGTTATTGTTAAAGATTTGCCACCCAAGCCGACTCCCGGATATGATCGTATGGGGCACATGCAAATTCTGCAGAACTATCAAATTCCTCGGCACTCAGCGATGCCAGCTCAGCACCACCCCGCTTCACATCCCCAGCAGACCCCAACTACATCACGACAACCCTTAACGCAGCAAACGGTAAACGAAGCAGCTTTGACATCTCAACATGATATGCAAAAAGACCAAGTCATACAATGCTTACGTACGCTCATTTTGCTATTACCCCCATTACTTAAGGACCAACCGAATATGTTATCCATGATTGGACAATTCTGCGACAGCCTACAGTCCCTATTCTCTAAAGACAATGAAGATAATTCAATGGAATGCTAGAAGTATTCGGAATAAATACCATGAACTGAAAATATTAATACAAGAAACATCACCGGATATAGTACTCTTACAAGAAACATGGCTTGCGCCCGATAGAGTTTTTTCTATACCTTATTATCAAATTGAACGCATAGATGGCCCGGGGTATGATGGAGTAGCGTTTTTAATACATCAATCATTCACATATCAGCTATTTCATCCCCAATGTCAAATACCTAACGTATATGTACTTGGTATAATAATTAATAATATACATGTCATAAATATATATTGCCCACCTGACCAATATATATCATATAGACAATGGCAACAATTTTTCCAACAATTCCATGCCCAAAACCAGCTACTTATTTTAGGGGACATGAATATTCACCATACCCATTGGGGTTCCCAAGTGGACACACCTAGGGGAACTAACTTCTTAAACGCAATACAGCGAAGTAATCTCGTAATTCTCAATGATGGGTCACCGACCAGACTAACTCCCCCTGGAGCACCTCCAAGTGCAGTGGATATTTCATTATGCAGTTATACTATAGCATCCACAACTACTTGGCGTACATTGTGTGATACACATAGCAGTGATCATTATCCAATATTTATAACTCATGGTTCCGGATCTATAATGAAACCCCCCTGGTCCAATCAAGTAATGAGTACAACACGCTCTTTACATAAGTTTGATCCCGAGACGTTCAAGGTATTTATACTAAAACAGGTTGAAAAATATACAGTCGATGAGTTTAATTACAATCAGCTCTATCACATTATATATCAATACCTCGACTGTTATCACCCATTTAACCGAACACCCAATGCACACTCCCACAATATTGGTGGCCTCAGATGGTGGGATGATGAATGTCACCACCTCATTCTTAAAAGGAAACGCCTTTTTAAAATCTATCGGAAAACACTAAACTTAGTGAATTATATTCGCCTGAAACGCCATACTGCTACAATACGTCGCATATTTCATCAAAAAAGGCGCACAGCTTGGAAAGCCTTTATCAATTCTTTCCATAAATATATATCCGTAACAAGATTGTGGAACGCGGTTAGAGCACTAGCGCGTGTCTCCACACAAATTACTAGACCTTTAATTCAGACAGATATTTTGGAACAATTCCTTTATTCATTAACTCCCCATACGGTGGTCCCAAAGTTCGTCCCTCATTGTAACGATTCTCCACTATCGTCTTCAGTTTTGCTACAGAACATCACCCTACGTGAATCACAGCAACGCTACAAAAATGTAACACATCCACACCTGGTCCGGACTACATTACTTACACAATGATAAAAGCACTCCCCACCCCGGCATTACAAGCACTTGTTAATCACTACAATCACATACTACAAACCTCTACCCCTCCGGACGAATGGAATAAATTTTTCTTAATACCTATTCCAAAACTTCGGCTACCGTTGAATACTCATAAACATATTCGTGGAATTGTATTAGCCTCTTGCATACGCAAAGCATTTTTAAAAATACTCCTACAACGTTTTTTATGGTACCTAGAATACTATGAATTGGTTCCCAAATGCCAATATGCCTATTTTAAAGGTCGCAGTTCACAAGATGCCATTAATATACTAATAACTGACATATTACTTGCTAAAACAAGAAAATATCACACAATAGCCATTTTTCTGGACATACGGGGAGCGTTTGACTCAGTCCCATTGCATATGTTATGGGCCGCATTATCATCCAAAGGAATTCCTACTCCGTTCATCACACTACTCCGAAACCTCCATACATATCGACAGCTCATAATCAAACACCCTGATGCACCCCCGATTTCACGTCAAGCTACAGATGGACTTCCACAGGGCGATATTTTTAGTGGCATATTATTTGCCTTGTATCTCTCAAACCTTGAACAACTTGTACTCCAACATGCACGTATCTTACTCTATGCTGATGATATAGTCATATATACATCAGGGAAGGATATTAATGGTGCCCGTAATACTCTTACTAAAGTCATGCTTGAAGTACAGAACTGGTTAAATGACCATGGTTTATCAATATCTCCAACTAAGTGTTCAACACTCATTTTTACGCAGAAACGGGCCTACAACACTGAACCATTAAAAGTGGCTTCCTATGAGATACCGATACATACATATCATAAATATCTCGGCATCATCCTAGACAATAAACTAAACTTTACTAGACATATCCAGTACCTCCGAAATATAGCAGATAATTATACAAAACTCCTCAAAGCTATAACACGACGATCATGGGGGGCAGACCCTATAACAGCCAAGACAGTATACTGTGCTACAATTCGCTCCAGATTAGATTATTGCGCTCATATCATTGATATTGCTAATCCCGCAACACTGACTAAGCTAAATACCATACAACACCATGCATTACGTATTTGTTTTGGTGCACTAAAATCTACACCAACGAATGCTCTCCAAGTGGAAACGGGAGAACCACCACTCCATATACGTCGGCAGTTCCTTACTTCCAAGTACCTAATACGCCGTTTCATAACAGTTTCTCATCCTATTGTACCGAAACTCCAACTACTACATGAACGATATAACTCATATAATATCAGAGATAAAAGAACCCCTGCTCTAATAACAGTCTTCCAATATGTATCGACATTAACAAACAATATCATAAGGTGCGCCAAACTTCCCCATTATACAGTACCGTATGAGGTAGTACAATACCACACAGATACGCTCCAAGCTACAACTACTACTTTTGCGTTCCTACAGTATCAAACCTCTATGTTTTTACCACCCTCGAAAAAAATCCGCTTATCATACTCTAACATTGGACATAATTTCTATACCGATGGATCTCGTAATTCATGCGGGGTAGGAGCAGCATTTTATTATGAACGAATACAACACATTGAACTTTATAAACTCCACCCGGATTTCTCTATATTCACTGCAGAACTTATAGCGATCAGACAAACGCTCCTGTATATAAAAAACGCAGCAATCCCGAACGCTAATATCTTCACAGATTCTCTATCAGCATTACAATCGATCCAGTCTTCTAAATTCACGATGAACTGGTATGTTTATAATGTTAAGCAACTATTATATGACCTACATACTACTGGTACTCCGATTACAATTATATGGATTCCAGCTCATAAAAAAATATTCCCGGTAATGAAACTGCGGATAAAGCTGCCAAACAAGCATCACTCCTCAACACCCCTCCAATGACATTTATGACTCCAGTTACCGATGTAATTCCACTACTAAAGCAACATCAAAAAGCAACATGGCAACAGTTCTGGAATGACACTGCAAGAATAAAAGGGAAATTCTATTACAGTATCCAACCCTCTCTGCCAATCAAACACTGGTATCAACGATCAACTTACACACGACGTCATATCATAACTATTATTAGGCTACGTTTCAACCATTCGCTTACGCCCATGTTAAAGTATCGTTTCAATATTGTCAGCCAACCGACCTGTCAGTGTGGTTCAAATGAGGCGGATGCAAATCACCTCATTCTCCAATGTCAGTTATATCCTCAGGCTCGTACACGATTAATTGCAAGTCTAATCCGTTTACGAATACCGCTTCCAACAAGTGTTGCTTGTCTTGTTTACAATCCGTCACCGGACATAATATACATATTAAACAAATATTTAGATGACACGGACATCATATTATAAACATACCATAAGATACACGTTTCATTAATAGTTGTGTCACTTACATAGTCTTCATAACATTCCCGATTATGCCTAATTCGGTTTTGTTTAAGCTTTGTTATTATACAACTCTAGCACCACATGAACACAATGTTCGCCTTACTATTGTCATTTGTTGACTCTAGCACATGTGTAATACTGCGTTGTTCTTTTGTTAGCAAGATCCAGATTCAGTAGGTAAATTCTCTTTGGTAGGTAAGTTGCTCCTTGGTAGGTATAGTAGGGCCCACGAGAGTTGAAGTCTGACAGGTGAGCGGCGAAAGCTGTAACTACGAAGTACGCTGCGTTGTCATAGTTACCTCCATTTGCGGCCTACCACCCTTTCAGACAGGCTGAGTGTTTAATAAAACATGTAGGCCTAGGCCTAATACAATTCATTTACCCTTGACCGGTTCCTAAGCTAGTGTTAATAATTCCAGCATTTAAGACAGAACACGACATTATCTATATATATATAAAAGATTTCATAATCACTAACAAAATCATCAGTTTCTGACAATAACCTCAACAAATGCACATGTTAATCACAGAATAGAATAACACTACCCACATTGATAGTTTTTTTATTATTATTTAACTCGGATTGTTAAC
This sequence comes from Anabrus simplex, assembly GCF_040414725.1. Taxonomy (NCBI): domain Eukaryota; kingdom Metazoa; phylum Arthropoda; class Insecta; order Orthoptera; family Tettigoniidae; genus Anabrus; species Anabrus simplex. The sequence continues at coordinate 83,910,450 of NC_090275.1, forward strand.
GGTACCTGTACAATTCAGGAATAAACTACGGTATAATAAACACAATAGGAAGACGATACTTCATCGAGAAAAGAAATCAGTCAGAATATGAACGACAAAAGTGACTGAGAGCAAGCCAATCCACGTGATGATAGCGTCCTAAAATGTTGCAACTCTGTTATCGTTGCCATAGCAACAGACCATTTTCGAGCAGTGTTAGTCAACTTTTTCTCGCAGGTGGCGCTAAAAGTCAGACTTCAACTCTCGTGGGCCCTACTTGTAAGGTTTAGGGAACACATCGTTCGTCATATCACACGTCCTTGGTAAGCTTACATTACACTTTGCGCGATATCTACCTTCCAACCCTCTATTTGTGTTATTCCATCCTTTATACTCGATCCTTTAGTTGTTGTGTTCTATCGTCAGTCCTTCCCAATTGTAGACCCGTTCCGTATGTCAAAGTAGAAGACGCCAAGGTGGGTCACTTCGGCGTGAAGATATAGTACCTTGTGTCCCCGTGCTTACTCCTATGTCTATTACCCTTACACCCACACGATGTCATTTTCCACCCATACCAGTGATCTTTGTCCTGTGTAATAAAGTCTTTCTTAGTCACCATAACTAACTGTTTCTGAGTGTTCTACAGTGTTTCATTATTAACTATCAATACAGACCTTTCCCTGGTGCGCTTTACACGGGGTAGTGGTGGGGGTAAGGTTCGGCAGTATTCGGTTATTGGTGGTGGGGAGGAAGGGGCGTAGGCGTTGAGGGAGGGATTGGACGTAGTGGTGTATAGTAGCCATTACTGATTGAAAACAGCTGATTTGCGAGCTTTAATCTGAAAATGCAACAACCCGATCAATAAAGTCAAATTGTGAGTTTCACAAATAGGAAAAGTCCTCTCAGTTTTAATTACTGCGTTTATGGGGTGATGCCAATATGCAAAATATCACGAATGGGCCGTCGTTTAACTCATAACAACGAATAAACAGTACAATTTAGGTTAATTTGAAATGTCACGAATGGGCAAAGTCTTTTACTCATAACAACGGATAAACATATTACTTAGTACTATTTAGGTTAAGTTTTAATCCTAATTATTGCTTTAGGATGCATGTGTAAAATGCTATGTATTAAATTATAAGTTGGGGTAGCCTAGGCTATATGAACTTGTTAAAATCCACAGTTTCTCTTTATATAGGCCTACATTGGTGGAGATTCCTTTTTGTAGGTTGATATTCGGTTAAAATCCACTGTTTCTCTTTATATAGGCCTACATTGGTGGAGATTCCTTTTTGTAGGTTGATATTCGGTTTCCTTAAATTGTTATTTAAAGAAAAAACGCGCCGTGTTGAGTACCTCCGTGCTCAAATACGTCAGCCTCGTGTCAGTATATTTACTGGCACGTAAAATAACTTCTGCGGGACAAAATTCGGGCACCTTGCCGTCTCCCAAAACCGTGCAAGTAGTTAGTGAGGATGCATGTGTAAAATGCTATGTATTAAATCAAATTATAAGTTGGGGTAGCCTATATGAACTTGTTAAAATCCACAGTTTCTCTTTATATAGGCCTACATTGGTGGAGATTCCTTTTTGTAGGTTGATACCTGTAGGCCTATTCGGTTTCCTTAAATTGTTATTTAAAGAAAAAACCGCCGTGTTGAGTACCTCCGTGCTCAAATACGTCAGCCTCGTGTCAGTATATTTACTGGCACATAAAATAACTTCTGCGGGACAAAATTCGGGCACCTTGCCGTCTCCGAAAACCGTGCAAGTAGTTAGTGGGACATAAAAACAATAGCATCCTCACTTTATTATTACTGGCACGTACCCGAGGTTTCGCCTGCGTTTATTAATTTACCCATTAGATGTTTTTGAACCATGTACTTATTTTTTAAATTTAGTAATACACATCATTTTTAAATAAATTGTATGAAGTACATTATTTTATTTTTAATTTCACCCCTTCTCACTCCCATAACTATAGGGACCGAACTTGGACTAAAGTGATATCCGAAGTTTCCTGTTCATCTTAGCGACCCCGATAACCATGGATTCTACATTAATATTGGTCGTTTTCTATTATTTTTATATTTCACTCACTTTCTTCCCCTGCCCCTTGGGGTGTCTTACCCCACAGTACTTTCTTTCCAGATAGTAAGTCTTATGTGTACCAAGTTTGGTTAAGAGCTGTGTTGGAACAGACACAATACACACTTACATCTGTAATCTCTGTCATTTTGACATTTTCTTTTTTACCGCTTCTAATCCCCATTCCGATTGGGAATGAAATTTGACTTAAACGGCATCCAGAGTGTTACAGTTCCTCTCAGCGTCCACAAAAACAATGGATTCGACACTAATATCAGTCGTTTTTATTTATTATCGTATGTTATCCCCTCCCCTATGGTTGCTAGGGTTTCTTGCCCCCACAGTATTTTTTTTCTGGATAGTAAGACATATTTTTACCAAGTTTGATTGAGAGCTATTCTGGAACATAAACACATTCATCTGCAATCTCGGTCATTTTGGACATTTTCTTTTTCACCCTTTCTCATCCTCCCACTGTCGGCAGCCCTGATGATTATTTTCCGTGGTTTCTCGTTTTCACCCCAGGCAAAATCTGGAGCTGTACCTTGATTAAGGCCATTACCGGGCAAGTCAGGCATGTGGTTAGGGGCGCGCAGCTGCGAGCTTGCATTCGGGAGATAGTGAGTTTGAATATCACTGTCGGCAGCCCTGAAGGTTTTCCGTGGTTTCCCATTTTCACACCAGGCAAATGCTGGGGCTGTACCTTAATTAAGGCCACAGCCGCATCCTTCGAACTCCTAGTCCTTTCCTATCCTATCGTCGCCATAAGACCTATCTGTGTCGGTGCGACTTAAAGCCACTAGCAAAAAAAAAATGAAGGCCATTGTTACTTCCTTCTCAATCCTAGCACTTTCCTATTCCTTCGTCGCCATAAGACCCATCTCATACCCTCAGAACTGGAATCTGAGCTGCTGCGCCGATGGCCTGTTGTATTGTGTGTTGGTTTATTATAATGTTGTTTGTCCCTAGTCCTTCAGAGTTCTTGGGGCAAACACAGCACAGTGGGGCTCCTCTTAATTCTGTGCTTGAAAATAGGCTACCTTTAACCTATGGAACAGATTCCTTTGACAGCCACTTCTAACCTGGAGAACAGCGGAGAGTAATGAGGATGTGAGGAACGTAATTATGTTTGTGAACTCTAGAGCTGTTTTAATATCCATGTCTATTCGAGTATTGAGCCTGAAGCCTGGTCCGACCCCTAATAGCCCCTCCATCAGCCATCACAGACGGCCTAGGTGTCACTGAAGAGTTGTACTAGGGAAATGAGAAGTGAGATTTTTTAGTTTCCAGTTGCTTTCCTCACCAAGCCAGAAATTGCTATTAAATATCAGTCTGTCAAGCCTACTGAAAATGATACATCAATTGACCCTATGAACAACATTTTCACACCATTCCTAACAGGGACTGGCTGCATAATGAATGGCATTACTAGCATCACTCTTACCCAGTAGCGGCGAATGGGGGAGGCAAAAAAAGTACAGACAACAAAATGTACCTGGGTTTGTGGGATATAGTGGCACAGGGGGAGTATAGACATCGAAACTGGAAAAATGCTACAAAGTGGTAAGTTTTTTATGCTCTCTGAGCAAATTTCGACAGAGAGTTAAAGGTTGACAGTCAACCAACTTAAGTGCAGTAATAATAGCTTTTTGAGATTTTGATTCTATACTGTACAATAAGTACCTCTAAGCCTAGAATAGAGAAAGTGAAAATCTGTCTGCAGATGAACAAGAACAGAGAATCTCCTGGACAAGGAAATTGGACAGAAGTACATGGATACGATTATTGAAAGGTTCCAGGCAATAGACTGGTTCAGGTGGCATACAGGGTTAGTAAAATGACTCTTAAGGAGGTGCAAAGGATGGTAAATAAACTCCATTGTCATAAAGCAGCAAGAATAGATGAAATTAGACCCAAAGAGGTGAAATGGAGTGGGAAGGCTGGGATGAAATTGCTACACAGAGTAATAGCATTACGGGTAGCGGGTAGAGACCCTCTTTGAGGCAGCTCTACTGTAGGGTGTGGCGACTCCGCCGACGTGAGTCTGAGATCACACTGACCCGGTGTGTAGCATCTGGTAAGGTTCCAGCTGACCGTTACGAGCGAAAACCTCTACGACATCTGCAGTGGAGAAGATGGACTTTGGTACAGTGGAGATGATGGAAGAGGCAGCCCATTACTCGGGGATTAATAAGAGTGCACTAAATTAATCTGCCGCCTTGTAGATGAAGTAGAGGACTACTAAAGGCCTGACAGAAAATTCCTCGATTGTGGTAGGCCTAGGAAGTCAGCAGAAGAGGATTGCTTTCAAATGCTTTTAAATGTTTGATAAATTTCCAAGTTCTTTGAGAACTTTTAAGAAAAAGCTGGCTAAACAATTGATAAGGAATCTGCCATCTAGGTGGCAGCATTAAATGCGTTGATTATTAATTGATTGATTGATGATTCAACACAAAAACGAGCCTCGGAAAGAATAGTAATAATGATGTTATTGCTTTACCTCCCACTAACTACTTTTTCGGTTTTCAGAGAAGAAAGAATAGTAAAACACAGACTGCGACCAACATTTCTGATACAGTTGGAATTAATTATGGCTCTGTAGGATATGATGTTCCTCCAAAGTGTACTAAAAGAGACACTTTTAAAAAGACATAAAGAATACAATTTAAGAATTGGCACATTGAGTATATTAACCGTGACCAATAAAGTCAATGAAATCACTGACATGATGGACCACAGGCATCTAACGATCTCAGGCCTGAGTGAAACAAAATGGAAGGGTTGTGACACAAACACATTAGATAATGGCCTTTAACTTTGTTAGAGTAGAAATAAGACCACAGCAAGGAATGGTATGGGGATAGTCCTACACCAGGACAATGACTGTATTTCTGATGTAACCTATGTTATTGAAAGAATAATTAAAGTAGAGGTTTTTTAAATGAAGAATATCTTACAATTGTTCAGGTCTATGCTCCCCAGCAAGGCTGTAGTGAAGAAGAAAAGATAAATTTCCTACAGCAGTTGGAAGACAACATCGATGAAGAGAACCTCATAATGATATGTGACTGTAATGCCCAGTTAGGAACAGAAAGAACAGGATACGAGGCAACCATGAAAGCATTCGGGTATGGAAGAAGAACTTTTACTTGACCTGTGCTTGAGAAACAAACTTAGTCAAAAATACATGGTTCCAGAAGAAAGAAATTCATAAGGTGACAAGATACAGCTGGGATGGCAAATCAAAATCTCCGATAGAGTATGTTTTTAAGGACATAGGTAGCGGAGCTAAAGTGCAAGATATCAAAGTCTTTCCAAGTGAATGTCTTGAAAGTGATCAATCAATCAATACTGATCTGCATTTAGGGCAGTCGCCCAGGTGGCAGATTCCCTATCTGTTGTTTCCTAGCATTTTCTTAAATAATTTCAAAGAAGTTGGAAATTTATTGAACATCTCCCTTGGTAAGTTATTCCAATCTGTAACTCCCCTTCCTATAAATGAATATTTGCCCCAGTTCGTCCTCTTGAATTCCAACTTTACCGGGCGAGTTGGCCGTGCGCGTAGAGGCGCGCGGCTGTGAGCTTGCATCCGGGAGATAGTAGGTTCGAATCCCACTATCGGCAGCCCTGAAGATGGTTTTCCGTGGTTTCCCATTTTCACACCAGGCAAATGCTGGGGCTGTACCTTAATTAAGGCCACGGCCGCTTCCTTCCAACTCCTAGGCCTTTCTTATCCCATCGTCGCCATAAGACCTATCTGTGTTGGTGTGACGTAAAGCCCCTAGCAAAAGAAAAAAAGAATTCCAACTTTATCTTCATATTGTGATCTTTCCTACTTTTAAAGACGCCACTCAAACTTATTCGTCTACTAATGTCATTCCACGCCATCTTTCGGCTGACAGCTCGGAACATACCACTTATGATATAGATGTTGAGTCCCATAGATATTTACATAGATATTCCCATAGATATTTATTTACAATCCCATTTGTGTGATTACCCCAGTGAAGATCTTTCCTTATATTAACACCCAGATATTTACAATGTCCAATAACAGACCATTTATATTGGTATTACATACCACTTAGTCAAGCAACTCGCCTTCTTTCTCCCAAGTCTTCACAGCCCAAACTTTGCAACATTTTTGTAACACTGCTCTTTAGTCGGAAATCACCCAGAACAAATCGAGCTGCTTTTCTTTGGATTTTTTCCAGTTCATGAATGAAGTAATCGTGGTGAGGGTCCCATACACTGGAACCATACTCTAGTTGGGGTCCTACCAGCGACTTATATGCCCTCTCCTTTACATCCTTACTACAATCCCTAAACACCCTCATAAGCATGTGCAGAGATCTGTACCCTTTATTTACAATCCCATTTATGTGATTACCCCAATAAAGATCTTTCCTTATATTAACACCTAGATCCTTACAATGATCCCCAAAAGGAACTTTCACCCCTTCAATGCAGTAATTAAAACTCAGAGGTTTTTCTTATTTGTGAAACTCACAACCTGACTTTTAACGCCGTTTATCATCATACCATTGTCTGCTGTCCATCTCACAACATTATCGAGGTCATTTTTGCAGTTGCTCACAATCTTGTCACTTATTTATTATTCTATACAGAATAACATCATCCTCAAAAATCCTTATCTCTGATTCCACTTCTTTACTCATATCATTTATACAAGGTGTTCGGGTTAAAGGTATAATAACGTAAAATTTAATAACTTGAGAAGTAGTGGAGATATTTACTTTCAGTTTGTTTCTACAAGTAGGGTAACTCAAAATGTTTGTTTACATACCTACTAAACCTTGATATGCGCACCATTAATAGTGCAACAGACATCTAGTCGGTATTCCACTTCTCTCCAAGTGTTCTGCAGCATTGTAGGCATAACATATGCGATAGCTGCACGAATGCAATGACGCAGATCTGGTAGATCAAGAACTGGTGTCTGGTACACTTGATTCTTGACAAACCCCCACAGAAAAAAAAAAACAAGTGGCGTAATATCGGGGCTTCTCGGAACTCCTGATTCAAGAAATCCCTCACAACTTCCGCATAATGGCATGGTGCACCATCTTGCTGAAAGATCATGTCACGAGGAAGTTGTGCCAAACATACTGCTCCAACATGTCTAGGTAACGTGTTCCATTAACTGTAGGCTCCGCGAAGAAGAATGGGCCAATAACCCTATCCTTCAACAATCCACACCACACATTCACTTTCAGAGAGTCCCGTTCCAAATCTATCACTATGTGGGGAGGGCGGTTCAGATCCCCATATGCAGCAATTGTGCTTGTTTACCGTGCGGGAAATATGGAATGTAGCCTCATCTGAGAAACAGACCGAATCGAGGAATGCCTCGTTTCCATCAAGTTTTGCCAAAATCGTCTCCACAAATGCCTTCCGTAGTGGACTGTCCTGAGGTTTGATTTTCTGATAATAATAATAATAATAATAATAATAATAATAATAATAATAATAATAATAATAATAATAATAATAATAATCGTATGGCCTCAGCTACCGTGTGCAGACATTTCAATTTGACGCCATCTGGCTGTCTGCTCGTCAATTTCGACGTTCCGTTTTACTCTAGGCCACCACTAGATGGCAGACCGAGCAAACCGAAACTCTCTTGGGCGTCTATGGCTGAGATTTTTAATGAATTTTGTCGGGTAAACACCAAATGTGTCACCAGAGATCTTTTACATGCCGACATCGTACGACATGGAGTGTCGAATGGACTTTTTTCCGCCCTTCAAAAATCCGACTACCTCTGCCGGGTTTGAACCCGCTATCTTGGGATCCGGAGGCCGACACTCTACCGCTGATCCACAGAGGCAGCTGATTTTCTGATGAAGCTGCAGTTTGTACGCCTGTAGGCGCAACCTTTTGTGGACGACATCGTGTACTGTCGAATGAGGTAACAGTAACTGCCTACTTGCTTGTCGAATTGACTTACGAGGGCTCCGCTTGAAGGACTCACGGATTAAATCAACAGTAGCCTCTGAAACTGCGTGTGCTTGGTGTGGCGGCCCGACATCGACAGCAAGGTCCCAGATTCTCGAAGACGCCTGTCCCATTTCATGATTGTTACGTAAGTGGGAACATCATCAGTTCGTAACAGTCCACACCCACGCCGAAATCTACGTTTTACTAGTGTAACGGGTTTTATCTCCGCGAGCGGAAGCATGCAGAACACCTCTTGCTGTGGAGTCCACATGGTTACTGGCGCGCTTTTCGTGACCAATGCAGTTATGTGCATGCGCACGTGGTACCACCGCCACCGCAAGCAAACACAGAAGACATTATGAGTTACCCTAGTTGTAGAAACAAACCGCCAAAGATATCTCTATTATTTCTCAAGTTATTAAATTGTATATTATTATACCTTTAACCTGGACACCTTGTATATATAAGAAAACATTAAGGTCCAATAATACTGCCTTGAGGAATTCCCCTCTTAATTATTACAGGGTCAGATAAAGCTTCACCTACTCTAATTCTCTGAGATCTATTTTCTAGAAATATAGCAACCCATTCGGTCACTCTTTTGTCTAGTCCAATTGCACTCATTTTTGCCACTAGTCTCCCATGATCCACCCTGTCAAATGCTTTAGACAGATCAATCAAGATACAGTCCATTTATCCTCCTGAATCCAAGATATCTGCTATATCTTGCTTGAATCCTACAAGTTGAGCTTCAGTGGAATAACCTTTCCTAAACTCGAACTACCTTCTATCGAACCAGTTATTAATTTTGCAAACATGTCTAATATAATCAGAAAGAATGCCTTCCCAAAACTTACATATAATGCATGTCAAACTTACTGGCCTGTAATTTTCAGCTTTATGTCTGTCACCCTTTCCTTTATACACAGGGGCTACAATAGCAACTGTACATTCATTTGGTATAGCTCCTTCATGCAAACAATAATCAAACAAGTACTTCAGATTTGGTACTATATCCCAACCAATTGTCTTTAGTATATCCCCAGAAATCTTATCAATTCCAGCCGATTTTCTAGTTTTCAACTTTTGTATCTGTTGTAAATGTCATCATCGACTTCTTGTGGCAATTCACAAGTAGGAGAAGGAAACCTAAGATTAAGAACTGGAAACTAGAGGAATGGGATAACATGTAACAGTTTCAAGAGAAGAAAAATAATAAACTACCAGTTTCTGAACCAAAAAGTGGTAGGTAATGAAAAATGGGACAACATGAAGAATGCTCTAGTAAGGAGTGCTGTCGAGCTATGTGGTAAAACATACACTAGAGTTAATGTAAGAGAACTACAGTGGTATTAAACTTCTGTCCCATGGTTTAAAGATTATGGAAAAGATTATCAAAGCTGGACTCTGAACCATATTAGAGCCTATTTGAGAGGAAGAACAACATGGCCTTAGATCTCACAGAAGTGCTGTAGACCTGTTCTTTGCTCATGGAGAAGTACAGGATAAAAATCTATTTGTGGTCTTCTTGGATTTGGAAAAGGCTCTTTACAGCGTTCCAAGAGATGTCATCTGGAGAAGCCTAGATTAACTAGCCGCACCAGACTACCTTACTGGCAAGATCAAAATGTTATACAATAAATGCTACAGTTGCAACAGAATTGCTGATGATCATTCAGAATGGTTTGAGACAGCTTGGGGAATACAATGGGGAAGTGCTCTTTCATATCTGCATGTTTGTGACAGTCAGATGCTCTAAAAAAGGACTTGAGAAAAAGAACTAAATGGAGAGTTAAATGCTCATGTAGGTATTTGGGGGGATGCAGAAAAGGAGGTACAAGACCAGCTCAAGAAATGGGTAGCCTATAAGTAAGCAAAACCAAAACCATTGCCATGAAAATAAGTAGAGATAAAACTGGTTGCCCAATACGGAGTAGGGCTCAGATTTTGATGAAAAGTCATCTTTTTTCTGAGTATTCAGAGCCGATGCTTAGTGACAATTAAGTGTATTCTGCAATAAATATGTTAGATATGGGAGGTTCACACAAGTATAAAGAATGAGAGTTTTCCACCTAATCAATACTGTATTATATAAAGTGTCTAAAATATTTCAATCACATTAAAACACAGTACCGGTTTTGACCTGTTAATTAGGTCATCGTCAGCTACTGATGAACCTGCTTACTCAATAATGATTGTACAATGTAAAACATTACTTAGACTAAACATGAATGCCACATATTCCAATAAAATATAAAATATAATGCTATATAAAACAGGGTACGTTCTTGAAGTCTTTAGTCTTTAGTACAGTGCTCATATATTACAGATTTTACAATACAGATATTCTAACCATGTATTCATTATTTGTCGAAGATGATTATTAAGAAATTTATCATTTTTATTAGGTAATTTTTAAAACTTGAGGTCAGTTTAAGAAAATTTAGGGGCATTCTATAGGTCATTTTTCAATAATTTTTAGGTCATCAACATCCAGGCCCTAAGGATGAGTAATAGCATTAGTTTTGAATGTTGTTAAGGTACCTTCTGATTAGATGAAAACAGTAACTGTACCTCTCTTTAAGTAAGGCATCAGGAAGGATTGCAACAACTGTATTTCATTGAGCTGTATACCAGGCTAGTTCGACTCCTTGGCTGAAAGGTCAACATTGACGCCTCCAGTTCAGAGGGTCCCAGGTTCGATTCCTGGCCAGGTCAGGGATTTTAATCGAGTCTGATTAATTATTCTGGCTCGAAGATACAGACAACACACCACACTACCAACCAGCATAGAAACACACAATAGTGATTAAATCGCTCCATATAGAGTTGGCGTCAGGAAAGGCATCCGGCCGTAAAGGAGGGCCAAATCCCCATGAGCAGCACAGTTTGCACCCCCACAGGTGTGGGAAAAGTGATACAAGAAGAAGTACAGTATACCAGGCTAGGTGTTCACTAGTTTTTGGAAAGGAGGGTACGATCAGTGGTTGAAATTCTGTGTGTTTTCAGACCTCGAAGGTGCTGTTCAGAAAGGCATATGAGGAAAAAGATGTTCGCCATACTAAGAGATTATGGGATTAAGGGTAGATTATTAAAGTAATCAAAAAAGATATTTATATTGACATTAGGGTTACAGTGAGAACTGACAACAGGGTGAATTCTTCGCTCAAGGTACTTACAGGCATTAGAAAAGGCTGTGAGTTTTTTCACCTTTGTTGTTCGTAGTTTACATGGATCATCTACAGAAAGCTATGAAGTGGCAAGTAGGGATTCAGTTAGGTGGAAATGTGGTCTGGCATGTGCTGATGACTTGGTCTTATGGTAGTCTGTGCTGAAAGCCTGCAATCGAATATCTTGGAATTAGAAAATTGGTGCAGCGAGTATGATATGAAAATTATCATTTTCAAGACTAAAGTGATGTTAGTAGGGAAGAAACCTGAGAGAATTGAATGCCAGATTGGAAATACAAAACTGGAAGAGGTAGTTCATTTGAAGTATTTAGGTTGTGCAGTGTGGTGAGATTGAATGAAGGTGCAGCAAAGCTGGCTTTGGTGGTGGGGTCATGTGAGGCGAATGGAGGAGGATAGATTATCTAGGAGACTAATGAACTTGATCATGGAGGGTAGGAGAGGTAGAGGGAGACCAATATGATGATGTTTAGACTAATTTTCTAATGATTTAAATGTACATGATATGGAGGTAAAGAACCGAACTTGGTACAAATAGAGGACTGTGGAGGCATTTAGTAAATTCACAGAGGCTTGGAGACTGAACACTGAATGGCATAACAGTCTATAATGGAGATGTATGTATGATGATGAAGGTATGTATATTCATCAAATAACTACCATAAATGCTTCAGATCAATATGGTAATCTATAATCCAAGTCTCTCCTACATTTCACTGAATAACAGTCATCTTAACAAGATTATGCCTTTCTTGTTTTGTTACACCTTTCATTTTGATAATGTATTTTATTAATTCAAAAGGGGAATAATACAGGGTCTTTTTTTATGGCTTGTTCCGTGTGTCAGGGGAACATGCACGGAAGACGATAGCACGGCCGTGTGACTCATTTGCCGAGAGATATATTGCTTCACGACCGGCTAAGATGATGCAGTACGGTAGCGATAACCGTTGCTTCACAGCAATACTTCGGTTTAACAGCTGCGGTATTGGGTAGCATATTCAATGAGTTCGCTTTAAAATAGCGTAGCTTCTGTAGGAATACCAACCGTGTGTTTAAAGAGTGATGTACGGATTACAGTTGAACAGCGTGTATTAAGTGTGTTGTGCTATGCGAAGCATTCTTATACAGAATGTCGCTTTCGATTCATTCATCTTCTGCCCATAAAGCAACAAAACTGTTAAAAGCAAAACTGTATAAACCCACCCCTGCCCAATATTTAAGAGGACCTGACAGTTTCGCTAGGGTTCGGTATTGTAACTGGTTGCTTCAGTAAGTTCACAATGGGTACGTTGACCCAGAACTTTTATTTTATAGTGACCTGCACTTCGTGATGAGGATGAAATGATGATGAAGATGGCCCTGTGTCAGGGGAATGGTTAAAATTCCCGACTGTGCCGGTAATCGAACCCCGGACCCCTGTGACCAAAGGCCAGTACGCTAACCATTTAGGCATGGAGTCGGACAGGTCTGAAATAAGATGTACTTAGTCCTGTAAAACAAAGAATGTGTTTGGCAAGACTGCTTCCTACCCAAAACTAGCTCTCGGTAATTGCAAAGAATAAAACAGTTCATGCATCATATTACTTTATTTGGCTTCACAGATACTAAGAGTACGGTAATTTTAAATAAGCAGATAGTGACAATGTTGAATGTTAAGAATAGCTGCCAGTGTGATTCAAAGAGCCGGCCCCATGGTGTAGGGGTAACGTGCCTGCCTCTTACCCGGAGGCCCCGGGTTCGATTCCCGGCCAGGTCAGGGATTTTTACCTGGACGTGAGGGCTGGTTCGAAGTCCACTCAGCCTACGTGATTAGAATTGAGGAACTATCTGACGGTGAGATGGCGGCCCCGGTCTAGAAAGTCAAGAATAATGGCCGAGAGGATTCGTCGCGCTGACCACACGACACCTCGTAATCTGCAGGCCTTCGGGCTGAGCAGCGGTCGCTTGGTAGGCCAAGGCCCTTCAAGGGCTGTAGTGCCATGAGGTTTGGTTTGGTGATTCAAAGAAAATTACTGCTTTTATACTTTGAGGACTTTAAAAAGAAATAATTTTGAGTGTTGCCGGTAATTTTCTACTGACAGGCTATATGGGATTGTTTTAAAGCCAGATTTGTTTCAATTTAGCCCATTTTATGCATCACTTGTTTATTCTTCAAATTGCAAATTGCTGTTGCTATATTCGGTTTAAACACTCATACCTGTAAATCCAGGTGAAAGGTATCTTGTGTAATCTTCAGTGGCACCGACTTTGGTAGGGGCAAGGTGTTTTCTGCCCCCTCCCCTACCAAAAATGATCTCAGGGGGCAGAGTGTCATTTTTCGCCCCCACAAGAATTATCCTTCTAGATGGTAAGTTCCCTTACACTACCTCCCTTGAAATGTTGGTTGAGCGATGATTGACGGGTGACCTGAGTCGACTGCTCCAGGACTTCCTGAGTTTTCATAGAAGTGATCAGTGCAGTTAACATGTACAATCAAGAGAGGTAAAGAATAACGAGTTATAGGAATACATTTCGTAAGTGTGAGTTAATGCAACATGGCCAGAAATGGATGTACCGGTATTCGAGCAAAGATAAGTTCAACCGTGTTGTAAGATCAATCGAGAAATTATTTTAAACAGTGTAATAAGAAAGGTGCGTGACGAGATATGTGAACTACCGTCAAAGTTTGTAAGAAAGGACAGACCGATACTTGGTGACGCTAAGCACTTGTTTGATTGTTTAATAGGGGGGAATAAAAAGAAACGTTGCAGCCAAGTGGAGAAACTTGCCGCCTCTGCCTAAAAATATGCAAGTTCATGGTGCTCTAGCCTTTATGGACGTAAGATCCAGCTTTGAAGATAATATGTTCCTTGCAATGAGAGAGAATGACATTATTGTGTTTTCTTCTTCTTCTGTTTACCCTCCAGGGTTGGCTTTTCCCTCGGACTCGGCGAGGGATCCCACCTCTACCGTCTCAAGGGCAGTGTCCTGGAGTTTCAGACTTTTTGGGTCGGGGATACAACTGGGGAGAATGACCAGTACCTCGCCCAGGCGGCCTCACCTGCTATGCTTAACAGGGGCCTTGTGGAGGGATGGGATGATTGGAAGGGATAGACAAGGAAGCGGCCGTGGCCTTAAGTGAGGTACATCCCGGCATTTGCCTGGAGGAGAAGTGGGAAACCACGGAAAACCACTTCCAGGATGGCTGAGGTGGGAATCGAACCCACCTCTACTCAGTTGACCTCCCGAGACTGAGTGGACCCCGTTCCAGCCCTCGTACCACTTTTCAAATTTCGTGGCAGAGCCGGGAATCGAACCCGGACCTCCGGGGGTGGCAGCTAATCACGCTAATTGTGTTTTTGTGAAATTTGAAGTACCTGTGTAAAAGAGAAAGGATTCACATCCAAGCCGCTCGCAGAAAAGTTAATGTTACGGTACTCTCCCTTAGCTCAACGACAGTATTAAATTGAATTCCATCAACATACCGAGGATTAGTACCTGTTGATGCTTGTAAAAAATAAATGAGGTGGCAAATACAGTACGTCTGATAGGTCTTACCCATAGTTGAGCATCAAGTCCTACAATAGTTCTTGGCATGTAATGGTGTATAAATATCAGACACCCGTATGAGGGGTGGGTAGATCCACTGGCACATTATGGTGCGTAAAATTCAGGCACCCAGCATCTCTAAAAATACACCCGATGAAAGGGTTGCTATTATTATATAAGCCTTGTGGTGTATTGGTTAACATTGTTGGCTACACCCCGTGGTCCGGGTTCGATTCCCAGCTCTGGTAAGGAATTAATTCTGGTTAGAGGTACAGGTGATTTGATGCCACACGCCCAAATATGAATATTTCCATTCAAAGTTTGGGAGAGATTTGAAGAAGTACCTTAGGTTTTATGTCGGCTATCAAAAAGAAAGAAATAGATGAGTATATCGGTCTTTAAAAACAAAAGTAAGCACGAAGAAAATGATTGAACTTAAGATTTCTTTAAGTGCAAAGCTGAGGAATTCTGGGAAACTCAAAACTTGCTGACGAGTAGGATTCAGTAGGTCTGTGAGACAGGAGTAGGTACTTAATGAAGAATAACTTTCAATTTTTATTAACCATCGACACTATTTACCTTCACGGCCAGTATAGAGTGCAGTGTGATGAAGGAAGCCCGAGGCGATTTTCCCTGTCGTTCCACTTGATTTAGGCTATTGTTGGGTACGGGATGGAGTACTATTTGTGTATAGTTCTGTGGACTGAGAACTGTCGTAGAGTCAGTGGCTGGAGCAACTGATGTGAGTAATACAGGCAGTGTTAATGATTGTATTGTCCTGATGTTCAGCACTGTTGAATAGTTGCTGTGTAGTTGTTCATTGTATGCGATTGTGGAATTTCTCTGGAGATGAACCAAGGACCGATCATCATGTGTTGTGTGGAGCGTAGCCCTGCGCTGAAACCTAGCCATCGCCTTGTAACTGCTGTGTGAGATGACAGACTTGCGAGCGCAAGTGAAAGGCCTGTCAATAAGGAGTAGACAGCCTTCAGGTAAAGACTGTCCATCCGGAGTCCCACTGTGAGATACTTGTAAATAGACAGCAATTAGTGAGTGTGGCCATTCATGGTTGAATATAATTATGTATATATGTGCTTGTGCATTTATTGGGTTATCCTGAAATAAATTAGAGTAATAAAACAGACGGGGTTTTATTTTTAACACTATTAAGCAGGTGACTGATTTGTGAAACTAACAACAATGTTATCTCAGGTGAACTGAACCTAGTGCGTGTCTTACCGCTACAACCCTTTCTGATAGTACAAGTGCCTTAAGCATTGCAGCCAATACCCCCTACTTAGGCAGCCCAGTTGGCAGATTCCCTATGAGTTGTTTTCCTAGCCTTTTCTTAAATGATTGCAAAGAAATTGGAAATTTGTTGAACATCTCTCTTGGTAAGTTATTCCAATCCCTAACTCCCCTTCCTATAAACGAATATTTGCTCCAATGTGTCCTCTTGAATTCCAACTTTATCTTCATATTGTGATCTTTCCTCATTTTAAAGTCACCACTCAAATTTGACAGAGGTATTCTGAGTTGGAGTTTACTTGCGGTGGGATCGCTAGTTGCTTTCTCCTCCTGTAGCCAACAGCTCATAGGCCACTCACCCATCGAGTACTGACCAGATTCCGATTGTTTTCCATACAGACCGCATTGTACCAAATATATATCAATATATTAATCTTCTTATAAGCTATAAATTTTCTTTTGCGTATTGAAGTGCAATTACAAAAAATAAATTGACAAGAGGGTTCACCTTTTCAATACATCAAGTAAATAATATTACATCAGTCTTGAGACTAGTTTCAGCTACTTAGTGGCCATATTCTTCTTCTTTATCTGTTTACCCTCCAGGGTAGGTTTCTCCCTCGGACTCAGCGAGGGATCCCACCTCTACCGCCTCAAGGGCAGTGATCTGGAGCTTCAGACTCTGGATCGGGGGATACAACTGGGGAGGATTACCAATACATCGCCCAGGTAGCCTCACCTGCTATGCTGAAGAGGGGCCTTGCGGGGGTTGGGAAGATTGGAAGGGATAGACCAGGAAGATGGAAGGAAGTGGCCGTGGCCTTCAGTGAGGTGGGAATCAAACCCACCTCTACTCAGTTGACCTCCCAAGGCTGAGTGGACCCCGTTCCACTTTTCAAATTTCGTGGCAGAGCCGGGAATCGAACCCGGCTCTCCAGGGGTGGCAGCTAATCACACTAACCACACCACAGAGGCGGACGGGCATATTCAGCCAAATAAAATTAAACAGATTATGGAATAACCACCTTACAAGGACTCCTTTGTTTACATTGCCTGCTTCCTCCAGCAAGTCAGTGCTTGTTCTACAGGTGGCGTGCCGGATGCGACCGGCGTTGACAAGCAAATTGTCATTTGATAAGTTGTGTCATCACCCAAGATAAGGTAAGCTAAACGAAGTGCAATGCCATTTCAATAATTCCTATAAGCAGCTACTGCCCCTACTTTACATAACACTTCTGGGGGAAACTCGTTTTACAACATGAAACATGGTGATGCGTTTACGTCTTTTCCCACTGGGCGAGTTGGCCATGCGGTTAGAGGCGCGTGGCCCTGAGCTTGCATCCAGGAGATAGTGGGTTCGAATCCCACTGTCGCAGCCCTGAAGATGGTTTTACGTGGTTTCCCATTTTCACACCAGGCAAATGCTGGGGCTGTACTTTAATTAAGACCAAGGTCGCTTCCTTCCCATTCCTATCCCATCGTCGCCTTAAGACCTGTCTGTGTCGGTGCGACGTAATGCCACTAGCAAAAAAAAAATCCGAATTCTCTGAAATGATTTACGACTTAGGTCTACTTACTTATTGTGTCCTATTAGTACCTTTTTTTTTGCTAGTTGCTTTACGTCGCACCGACACAGATAGGTCTTATGGCGACAATGGGACAGGAGAGGGCTAGAAGTGGGAAGGAAGCGTCCGTGGCCCTAATTAAGGTACAGCCCTAGCATTTGCCTGGTGTGAAAATGGGAAACCATGGAAAACCATTTTCAGGGCTGCCGACAGTGAGGTTCGAACACACTATCTCCCGAATACTGGCCGCACTTAAGCGACTGCAGCTATCGAGCTCGGTCCCACTAATACCAGCAGGAGTGTCCGAGGACATGTTCGGCTTGCCTGGTGCAGGTCTTTTCACCTGACACCCGTGGGCGGCCTGCGCGTCTGGATGTCAGATTATGATAATGAAGTAGGGAGAGATGAAACCCGGTTTCGGCACGTAGCCTACTCCTCTCGAATAATACCAAGGGGTCTGCTCAATGCTTTACGTCACCATCCGACGGCCGAATGACCATCAACAGCATCATATCCCCTCACTCCATTTGAACACTGCGAAAAGGTTTGGATTTGAATCCAGGCTTTTGGCATGCAATCTAGTGATTAGAAACTGTCTACCACCAACTTTCCTACCCTGCCGGCCAACATTCTGATGGTGAAATTTTTTTTTCATCCAGGTAAGTGGCTCAGACGGTTGAGTTGCTGGTCTTCCAACTCCAACTTGGCTCAGTCCGGTGGTATTTCAACATGCTCAAATATGTCAGCTTTGTGTCTGTGGATTTACTGGCACGTAAAGTAAGTTCTGCAGGACTAAATTCCGGCACCTCGGCGTCTCCTTAAACCATAAAAGTAGTTACTAGGACGTGAAGCCAGCAACATTATTATATTTTTCTTTAGACCAAAACTTACAGACATCATATTATGTGCTAGCGGCTCTTTTCGCACCGACACAGATAGGTCTTATGGCGACGATGGGATAGAAAAGGCCTAGGAGTTGGAAGGAAGCGGCCGTGGCCTTAACAGCCCCAGCATTTGCCTGGTGTGACAATGGGAAACCACGGAAAACCATCTTCACGGCTGCTGACAGTGCGATTCGAACCCACCATCTCCCGGATGCAACCTCATAGCCGCCCGCTCCTAACTGCACGGCCAACTCGCCCGGTCATCATATTATAACAATAAAGATTGTAACCATAATTTTTGTTATTATAGGCCTATGTATTTTAATGCTATAATTATTCCTGCAACAATGTCTTTGTCTGGTATACATATATTTCAGATATCAATATATTTCATGTAATGTTAATCTTCTTTTGAGGCCTAATCATATATTTAATTCATTTTCATATCATAATATTTAAAATTTCTAAGTCCGACTCCTTGGCCGAATGGTCAGCGTTAAGGCCTTCGGTTCAGAGGGTCCAGGTTCGATTCTCGGCCGAATCGTGGATTTTAATCGCGTCTGATTTCTTCTGGCTCGCAGAGTGGGTGTTTGTCCCAACACTTTCATCTTCACATAACATACTACACTACCAACCACCACAGAAAACACGCAATAGTGATTACATCCCTCCATATACGGTTGGCATCAGAAAGGGCATCCGGCCGTAAAACAGGGCCAGATTCACATGTGCGACCCCAGAGGTGTGGCAAAAAGCAGTAGAAGAATATTTAAAATTACTTAACCATTTCATACGCACAGGAAAATTCCTGGCATCCTCACTCCTCATAGGAGTACGGTACGTAAGTTCCGCACCATCGGGTCCATTCTTAACAAGAAATCACGCAGGAGACGAACCGTTTTAACAGAGGAAAATCTTGGCGAAATAGGAGCTCTCTTGGAAAGAACTCCAACCAAATCCCTGTCGCGTCTCGCCGTACAAGCTAATGTGTAGAGACGGGAATTTGCCTATTTTATTCCTGTGTTCAGAAACGTAGGCTTTTGAGATATAAATCCGTTTTAGGGTTCTTTAAGCTAGATTTCGTTGGTTTTATTGTGCCTATAAATGCCTGTTTCAGGGGTTTGTGCCTATTTGGATTATAATTGCCTATTTGATGCCTTTTGAAACTATTTTAAAGAAGCCGATTTTCTTACAGTGCATTATACTGTAAATGATGTGCTCGACAGTATTATCCTTTCATTTCTCAAAATCTGTTTACCCCACGAACAAAAATGGGAATTCTTGGAAGTCACCAGGAATAGTTCTTAGGAAATTTCCGTCAGGAGAAACAAGGAACAATATTTGACCTGGAAGCCTTCAACCCCTCCAACTTCTAAGATATATGTGAGAACCAATCAACGTCGAACCCTTATACCTCCTTCTCGATGTGAACTGTTGTACGCGTACGCTTTACCTTCAGAACACGTTGTGATTTATTGTGAAGAAGTGTGTCTGTGACAATGCCAGAAGAAAAATCAACGGGTGAGTTGGCTGTGCGCTTAGGAGCGAGCAGCTGTGAGCTTGTGTCCGGGAGATAGGGGGTTGGAGCCCCACTCTCGGCAGCCCTGAAGATGGTTTTCCGTGGTTTCTCATTTTTACACCAGGCAAAAGCTGGGGCTGTACCTTAATTAAGGCCACGGTCACTTCCTTCCCACTCCTAGGCCTTTCCCATCCCATCGTCCCCATAACACGGCGTCGGCGTGATGTAAAAAAAACTCTCATTGCAAAGAAAAATCGTCGAAGTGGTATTGGCTGAAGCGGTGGATCACAGGGGATCCCATTTTCACTACGGATGGAAAGGTAGTCTTCTGCCAAGCTTGCTGCAAGGAGGTAAGTTCGTTTGTTGCTTTTCTCTCTTTTGTGACTGACCTACGATCCCATTTCATTGTAGCATTTTACGTATAGTCGTGAAATTTCAATGATTTATATTGCTAAAATGTAAATAATCATTTAATTACCGAACGAGGAGTTACAACATGCCGGTGGTCTCTTGTGATAGAGTGGATGCAAATTAAAAATCAGCATTTTGAACTCTGATTCATTTCCCGTGAAAATAGAGATTTACGACTAAAATATTTTTCTTTCTTTCTTTCTTAATCTGTTTACCCTGCAGGGTAGGTTTTCCCTCGCACTCAGCGAAGGATCCCACCTCTACCGTCTCAAGAGCAGTGCCCAGGAGCGTGAGACTTTCGGTCGTGGATACAACTGGGGAGGAGGACTAGTACCTTGTCCAGACAGACTCACCTTCTATGTTGAACAGCGGCCGTGTGAAGGCATTGGAAGATTGCAAGGGACAGGCAAAGAAGAGGGAAGGAAGTGGCCGCGTCTAAGTTAGGTACCATTCCGGCACTTTCCTGGTGTTTACCTCCCGAGGCTGAGTGGACCTCGTTCCAGCCCTCGTACCACTTTTCGAGTATGGCAGAGCCGGGAATCGAACCCGGACCTCCGGGGGTGGCAGGTAATCACGCTAACCACTACATCACTGCCAGATTATAACTGAACATTTTTGAAGGCATATTTCCTTGTAAATTACGAATTCTCTTGTTCCTACTTTAAAGTTTTGTACTTCCAGAAACATCACCTCTAACAGTCTTTCTCTATGAAAGAAATGCATGCTTATACTGTCCGACTCGTTGGCCGAATGGTTAGCATACTGGCCTTCGGTTTACATGGTCCCGGGTTAGATTCCCGGTCGGGTCGGGGATTTTAATCTTAATTGGTTAATTCCAGTGGCTCTGGGGCTGGATGTGTGTGGCCTAATAGGCCGTCTACGAGAAAAAGACTCGCACCAGTCCTATACACCATTAATATGTTTATACTAAGCATTATTGCTAATTAGCCCAGCTGTAGAAATATAAAAACATTGTAATTTAAGCCATTTTTTAATTTTTCAGATCAAATATGAAAAGATACCATATAGATCAACATAGAAATACTGCTATGCATTTGACACGAGTACAGAAAGCGTTGTCATCGCAGATTTTCTACCAGTCCACTGTGAACAGCGACCAACAGCAATTTTCTATAGACCTGTGCACTGCAGTGGTGGGAGCTAATATCCCCTGCATAAACTGGAGCATATTCAAACTTTAACAAGCTGCCGGGAGCAATCACCGAGTTGGAGACGAGTGGCTTTCCCCCGGTGGAGTCATTTAGGGTCGTGGAAGAAGTCAATAATAATGTTATTTGTTTTACGTGCCACTAACTACTCTTTTACGGTTTTCGGAGACGCCGAGGTGCCGGAATTTAGTCCCGCAGGAGTTCTTTTACGTGCCAGTAAATCTACCGACACGAGGCTGACGTATTTGAGCACCTTCAAATACCACCGGACTGAGCCAGGATCGAACCTGCCTAATTGCGGTCAGAAGGCCAGCGCCTTAACCGTCTGAGCCACTCAGCCCGGCCGGAAGAAATCAGGAGAAGTTTTGACCGAACCTCTGGGAAGGTAGCCGCTGTCAGCAAAATGTTCCACAAGAGTCCTGCAGCAGAATCCATGATGGAAAACGACGGTAAAAGTTGATGCTTGTTTTTGTACGGGGCCTAACATCGAAGGTCATCGGCCCGACGGTAAAAGTAGGCAGGGTGCTACGAGGTGAGGCAGATGCAGCGGTTGAACTAAAACCAAATGAAGTGGCTTCATTGAAGTTTTGTCCAATCACTTCCTGTGATATTGAGCGATTTCTCTCAGTACAAAACATTCTGCCCGACAGGGGAACAAGATAGTTACCGGAAAACATTAATTGTTGTAAATTCCTTTTACAGTAATTGAGGGTGTTATGAAATTATAAGTATTTTTCATGCCTATTTTGGCTAATTTTAGAGCCTATATGCCTGCCTATTTTAACTGTTCTTAGTGACTATTGTAATTCTCGTCTCTACAAATGTGTCCTTATCTACTGCCCACAGAGCAACAAAACTGTTCAAAGCAAAACCGTACAAACCCACCCCTCCCCAATATTTAAGAGAACCTGACAGTTTCGCTAGGGTTCGGTATTGTAACTGGTTGCTTCAGTCAGTTCACAATGGGTACGTTGACCCAGAACTTTTATTTTATAGTGATGAAGAATGGCTACACTTAAGATTCGCCGAGTGTCTGCAAACCTATTTACGAGGTGTCAGGCGTGTTTGACAGCTGAGGGGTAACATTTTGAACATCCAGTGTAATGCCAGGTAGGTTTTAGACCAATAGTTTCACTAGAAATGGATTTATATAAGTGTGAATTGCCGTGAGTAGTGGTGAGGAAAAGCGCGCATTATACCGGCTAGTGACTGAGTGTCACGGCTCCAGCCGTGCTCTGAGTGGTGCTGCGGAACCAGCTAAAAAAGAAAGACCTTTTCTTTCGATGTTAAGAGCTGTCCCGTTTGACTGAATTCATTTCCCATTTTATCCTGAAAGGATTTCAATAATGGTATGTTTGTGGCCTCCGGAGAGGCCTAGTGCAGGTCTTTTGATTTGACTCCCGTAGGCGACCTGCGCTTCGTGATGAAATGATGATGGCCCTGTGTCAGGGGAATGGTTAAAATTCCCGACTGTGCCGGTAATCGAACCCGGGACCCCTGTGACCAAAGGCCAGTACGCTAACCATTTAGCCACGGAGTCGGACAGGTCTGAAATAAGATGTACTTAGTCCTGTAAAACAAAGAATGTGTTTGGCAAGACTGCTTCCTACCCAAAACTAGCTCTCGGTAATTGCAAAGAATAAAACAGTTCATGCATCATATTACTTTATTTGGCTTCACAGATACTAAGAGTACGGTAATTTTAAATAAGCAGATAGTGACAATGTTGAATGTTAAGAATAGCTGCCAGTGTGATTCAAAGAGCCGGCCCCATGGTGTAGGGGTAACGTGCCTGCCTCTTACCCGGAGGCCCCGGGTTCGATTCCCGGCCAGGTCAAGGATTTTTACCTAGACCTGAGGGCTGGTTCGAAGTCCACTCAGCCTACGTGATTAGAATTGAGGAACTATCTGACGGTGAGATGGCGGCCCCGGTCTAGAAAGCCAAGAATAATGGCCGAGAGGATTCGTCGCGCTGACCACACGACACCTCGTAATCTGCAGGCCTTCTGGCTGAGCAGCGGTCGCTTGGTAGGCCAAGGCCCTTCAAGGGCTGTAGTGCCATGAGGTTTGGTGATTCAAAGAAAATTACTGCTTTTATACTTTGAGGACTTTAAAAAGAAATAATTTTGAGTGTTGCCGGTAATTTTCTACTGACAGGCTATATGGGATTGTTTTAAAGCCAGATTTGTTTCAATTTAGCCCATTTTATGCATCACTTGTTTATTCTTCAAATTGCAAATTGCTGTTGCTATATTCGGTTTAAACACTCATACCTGTAAATCCAGGTGAAAGGTATCTTGTGTAATCTTCAGTGGCACCGACTTTGGTAGGGGCAAGGTGTTTTCTGCCCCCTCCCCTACCAAAAATGATCTCAGGGGGCAGAGTGTCATTTTTCGCCCCCACAAGAATTATCCTTCTAGATGGTAAGTCCCCTTACACTACCTCCCTTGAAATGTTGGTTGAGCGATGATTGACGGGTGACCTGAGTCGACTGCTCCAGGACTTCCTGAGTTTTCATAGAAGTGATCAGTGCAGTTAACATGTACAATCAAGAGAGGTAAAGAATAACGAGTTATAGGAATACATTTCGTAAGTGTGAGTTAATGCAACATGGCCAGAAATGGATGTACCGGTATTCGAGCAAAGATAAGTTCAACCGTGTTGTAAGATCAATCGAGAAATTATTTTAAACAGTGTAATAAGAAAGGTGCGTGACGAGATATGTGAACTACCGTCAAAGTTTGTAAGAAAGGACAGACCGATACTTGGTGACGCTAAGCACTTGTTTGATTGTTTAATAGGGGGGAATAAAAAGAAACGTTGCAGCCAAGTGGAGAAACTTGCCGCCTCTGCCTAAAAATATGCAAGTTCATGGTGCTCTAGCCTTTATGGACGTAAGATCCAGCTTTGAAGATAATATGTTCCTTGCAATGAGAGAGAATGACATTATTGTGTTTTCTTCTTCTTCTGTTTACCCTCCAGGGTTGGCTTTTCCCTCGGACTCGGCGAGGGATCCCACCTCTACCGTCTCAAGGGCAGTGTCCTGGAGTTTCAGACTTTTTGGGTCGGGGATACAACTGGGGAGAATGACCAGTACCTCGCCCAGGCGGCCTCACCTGCTATGCTTAACAGGGGCCTTGTGGAGGGATGGGATGATTGGAAGGGATAGACAAGGAAGCGGCCGTGGCCTTAAGTGAGGTACATCCCGGCATTTGCCTGGAGGAGAAGTGGGAAACCACGGAAAACCACTTCCAGGATGGCTGAGGTGGGAATCGAACCCACCTCTACTCAGTTGACCTCCCGAGACTGAGTGGACCCCGTTCCAGCCCTCGTACCACTTTTCAAATTTCGTGGCAGAGCCGGGAATCGAACCCGGACCTCCGGGGGTGGCAGCTAATCACGCTAATTGTGTTTTTGTGAAATTTGAAGTACCTGTGTAAAAGAGAAAGGATTCACATCCAAGCCGCTCGCAGAAAAGTTAATGTTACGGTACTCTCCCTTAGCTCAACGACAGTATTAAATTGAATTCCATCAACATACCGAGGATTAGTACCTGTTGATGCTTGTAAAAAATAAATGAGGTGGCAAATACAGTACGTCTGATAGGTCTTACCCATAGTTGAGCATCAAGTCCTACAATAGTTCTTGGCATGTAATGGTGTATAAATATCAGACACCCGTATGAGGGGTGGGTAGATCCACTGGCACATTATGGTGCGTAAAATTCAGGCACCCAGCATCTCTAAAAATACACCCGATGAAAGGGTTGCTATTATTATATAAGCCTTGTGGTGTGTTGGTTAACATTGTTGGCTACACCCCGTGGTCCGGGTTCGATTCCCAGCTCTGGTAAGGAATTAATTCTGGTTAGAGGTACAGGTGATTTGATGCCACACGCCCAAATATGAATATTTCCATTCAAAGTTTGGGAGAGATTTGAAGAAGTACCTTAGGTTTTATGTCGGCTATCAAAAAGATAGAAATAGATGAGTATATCGGTCTTAAAAATAACTGTAAGCACGAAGAAAATGATTGGACTTAAGATTTCTTTAAGTGCAAAGCTCAGGAATTCTGGGAAACTGTCAAAACTTGCTGACGAGTAGGATTCAGTAGGTCTGTGAGATAAGAGTATCGTAGGTAGATAAGAAATGAAAATTGTTCTTCATTAACTATTGACACTACTTACCTTCACGGCCAATATAGAGTGCAGTGTGATGAAGTAAGGGCAATATTCTGGAGCTTCAGACTCTGCATAGGGGATACAACTGGGGAGGATGACCAATACCTCTCCCAGACAGCCTCACCTGCTATGCTGAACAGGGTCCTTGCAAGGGGGGATGGGAAGATTGGAAGGGATCGACCAGGAAGCGGCTGTGGCCTTAAGTTAGGTACCATCCCAGCATTTGCTTGCAGAAGTGGGAAACCACTTCCAGGATGACTGAGGTGGGAATCGAACCCGGGCCTCCGGGTGGCAGCTAATCACACTAACCACTACACCAGAGGCGGACGGCCATATTCAGCCAAATAAAATTAAACAGATGTGACAACCACCTTACAAGGACTCCTTGCTTTCTCTAGCAAGTCAGTACTTGTTCTACACCAGACATTTACTTCTTTACCCGAGGTCCTAAGTCAATTTACAGACATACTATGTGCTAGTGGTTCTTTTCGCACCGACACAGATAGGTCTTATGGCGACGATGGAACAGGAAAGGCCTAGGAGTTGGAAGGAAGCGGCCGTGGCCTTAACAGCCCCAGCATTTGCCTGGTGTGACAATGGGAAACCACGCAAAACCATCTTCACGGCTGCCGACAGTGGGATTCGAACTCCTCCCGGATGCAAGCTCACAGCCGTGCGCTCCTAATCGCACGGTCATCATTGTTATAATAAGATTGTAACCATAATTATTATTATAGGCCTATGTATTTTAATGCTATAATTATTCCTGCAACATTGTCTTTGTCTGGTATACATATATTTCAGATATCAATCTATTTCCTGTAATGTTAATCTTCTTTTGAGGCCTAATCATATATTTAATTCGTTTTCATATCATAATATTTAAAATCTCTAAGTCCGACTCCTTGGCCGAATGGTCAGCGTTAAGGCCTTCGGTTCAGAGGGTCCCAGGTTCGATTCGCGGCCGGACCGGGGATTTTAATCGCGTCTGATTAATTCTTCTGGCTCAGTAGTGGGCGTTTGTCCCAACACTTTCATCTTCATGTAACATACTACACTACCAACCACCACAGAAAACATACAATAGTGATTATATCCTTCTGTATAGGGTTGGCGTCAGAAAGGGCATTCGGCCGTAAAACAGGACCATATTCAC